>NC_035439.2:80714006-80956629 GCF_002127325.2 Helianthus annuus
AAAGATCAATTGGACAAACTATGGAAGTGTACATAGACGATATGGTGGTGAAATCCAAAAAAGCTGAGGATCACCTAAGGGACTTGGAGGAAGCATTTGATATCCTTGATAACTATAACATGAAGCTTAATCCTTCAAAATGTCACTTTGGTGTTAAAGCAGGTAAATTCTTAGGATATATGGTAACCTAGAGGGGCATTGAAGCAAGCCCGGAACAAATCAAAGCATTGGTAAATATCAAATCCCCTGCCAACGCTAAGGATGTGCAAAGGCTAACAGGCAGGATAGCAGCTCTAAACAGATTCATATCCAAATCCTCAGAAAAGTGTAAAGAATTCTATGACATCCTAAGAAAGAATAAGAAATTCGAATGGACTGAAAAGCATGAGAATGCTTTACAAGCCCTAAAAGAATATATGTCCTCAGCCCCAGCATTGATGAAACCAGAAAAAGGAGATGTGTTATCCTTATACCTTGCGGTATCCTCAAAAGCAGTAAGTGCAGTCCTTGTTAAGGATCATGAAGGTACACAATATCCTGTCTATTATGTAAGTAAGAGTTTACTTGACGCTGAATCCAGGTATTCACACCTTGAAAAACTTATTCTTGCACTGATTATGGCATCCACTAAACTAAGACATTATTTTGAAACACATGTTATTGTTGTTAGAACTAATTTCCCAATTAAGAACGTCCTCAGGAAACCAGAGATGTCCGGAAGAATGGCTAAGTGGGCAGTAAAGCTTAGCGCCCATGATATAAGATATGAACCCAGAACAGCCATCAAATCCCAAGCATTAGCAGACTCTGTGGCTGATTTCAGTAGTGATTTACAAAAGGAAGCCGAATTGGAAGTCCAGCAGCTGGATGAAACTAAGGATCCTTGGATACTACATACTGACGGATCCTCAAATGTCAAAGGCACGGGGCTTGGTATACTACTAAAATCGCCACAGGGGGACATAATACCCTATTCCATAGCTTGTGAGTTCCAAGCCACTAATAATGAGGCTGAATATGAAGCCTTAATCGCTGGTTTACAAATCGCTAAACATATGAGGATCAGGTATCTTGAGGTATACGTGGATTCATTGTTAATCACCAATCACTTTAATGGATCCTATGCTGTTAAAGGTGAAAAACTAACCAAATATTTAGAGATAGTCAAAGAATTGGCACTCTCCTTTGTTTCTTTCAGGTTAACACAGGTACCAAGAGAGGAAAATACAGAAGCTGATGCTTTGGCCAATCTAGGATCATCTTTGAAGATCCCAGAGGATATAAGTATCTCCATCATCCATATCCTGGCTCCTGCTATTGAAAATCAGGTGGCCATGGAAATAGAAGAGGATACTGCAATGATCCCTAGTGAGGATACTCAATCTTATTCAGGATCATGGATCTCACCAATCATGAGATACTTACAACACGGGGAGATTCCTATGGGAGAAAATCCAAGGGCTTTTAAGATTAAGGTATCTCAATTCACAATCTTGAATAATGTGCTATATAAGCGATCTCTTGCAGGACCATATTTAAGATGTATCGAGGATCCTGAAGCTCAAGAAGTGTTAAAATACTTCCATGAAGGAGATTGTGGAAACCACACTGGGGGCAGGGCATTGTTCTCAAGGATCTTAAGGACAGGATACTACTGGCCAACTATGAAAAGGGATGCTGTGGAGTATGCTAAGAAGTGTGATCCTTGCCAAAGACACAGCAATATCCTTCATCAGCCGGCTGAGTTTCTACATCCTATTCCATCCTCTTGGCCATTTATGAGATGGGGGATGGATATAGTTAGCAAGCTCCCTAAGGCACCTGGTGGAAAAGTATTCATGCTTGCCATGACTGACTACTTCTCCAAGTGGATAGAGGCTGAAGCTTTTGCCCAAGTCAGAGAAAAGGAAGTTATATCCTTTATTAAGAGAAACATTATAACTAGATTTGGCATTCCTTCTGAAATTGTATGTGATAATGGTTCCCAATTTATTGGGAGCAGGACTACTAACTTTTGTGACAGTTGGGGGATTAAGATGATAACATCAACACCAGTCCACCCACAAGCCAATGGCCAAGCAGAATCATCCAACAAGATCATCATCAACAATCTGAAGAAGAAACTTGGATCCAAGAAGGGGAAATGGGCAGAGGAATTGCCTTATGTGCTCTGGGCTGATAGGACAACCCCCAAGAATGCTACTGGTCAAACACCCTTCTCTTTGGTGTTTGGGGCAGAATCAGTGATCCCAACAGAAATGGTGGTTCCAACTGCTAGAACAAGTACCCGTGATCCTGAGGAGAATGATGCAAACCTGGCTCAGGACTTGGATACTATTGAAGAAATCAGGGATCTGGCTAGGATAAGGATGGCTAGCTACCAACAAAGAATGGCTGGTGCTTACAACAAAAATGTCAGGATAAGGAAATTCCAAGTTGGGGATATGGTATTGAGAAAAGCATTCCAAAATACCGTCAATCCTGCTGATGGGAAATTGGCACCAAAGTGGGAAGGCCCTTACTTGATTGAAGCCGAAGCAGGAAAGGGGGCATATAGATTGCTTACCATGGAAGGTAATCTGTTACCAAGAGCCTGGAATGCTGTCCACTTGAAAAAATATTTCATGTAAGCAGGATCCTTCTGGCATGAGTGATCCTTACATTGGAAGTATCCTTCAAGAAGCATCAATAATCCTTACTCTGGTAATGTCCTAAGCTTGAACTCTTGTTTACATATCTTCTTATTTAAGGATAAGGATCATGTATCCTTCATCCTTCTCTCACGAGATTTTGAGTTCTGATAAGTCCAGGTATCCTTAGCATAATGTCAACAATTTTCAGAAGCAACTCAGATCCTTGGGCTTGTCCCCAGTTATCCTTGGGCTTGTCCCCAGTTTTCGCCTGTAGCGCACGATGATCCTGGTATAGTTCACGTCTTTGGGACCAGTACTCGCTTTAGGGGCTGATAACCTCATCGTACTGGCTATACCTAGGATCCTACGTATAATGGTAGACGTACCATACATCCGTTCCTAAGGTTTCTAACGTTTTCATGTTAGCTAAGGTTTTGGCATTTTCATGTCACTAAGTTTGGATAGTCGCCAGTAAGGGCCATACTCCAGTTTACATACGATCCTTGGGCTTGTCCCCAGTTATCCTTTGGGCTTGTCCCCAGTTATCCTTTGGGCTTGTCCCCAGTGATCCTTTGGGCTTGTCCCCAGTTATCCTTTGGGCTTGTCCCCAGTTACTAACTTATCTTTTATATTGGCTTAGTCCCAAGTTACGTTCTACTTTTCAGGTTTTCAAAGTTAAACAATTAAGGATCCTTAATCCTTATTATCCATTAAAGTTTCACTTATGGTTATCCTGATTAAAGGTTAGGATCCTAACTTGGATCCTCAGGTATGATCCTCAACCATTTTCAATTTCATTCATTAATTGTTTGAATAACCCTTAGACTTTGACAACTGAACCTATGATCCTTAAAATAAACAACTTTGAAATTTTTCGATTATAGGATATTTGATCCAGGATCATATCCTAAATTTCTTAAACATAATTTGCTTAACCTTTCTCACTCAGGCAAATATATATCAAAACAATTGGAAATTAAAAGGATAACAACACAAGATAAGCCAAAAAGATTAGAGTTATTTTATTAACAAAGGTTTAAAACCCTTCATAAGTTGTCAAAATTGCCAACCCACGTTTCTACCAGCAAAACGTGGCCCGTCCACATGGGTTGGCAAAGGGTGTCCATTGTTTCTGCGGTCATAGCATGCAGGAAATTAAAAGGCGGCAGGATCACAATGGCTTCATCCCCCAAACAGAGGATCCCTCCACCATGTGTAATCCTACCTATTGTCTGAAGGATCCTGGATCCTCAACCCTAAACCTATTGTTTGAAGTTACAGACCATAATTGTTTAAAAACATCAACAAACACAAAAAAATTGGGCTCCGGCTATGTCTAGAAGTTTCCTTCATCGCCCAATCCTGCAGCTTAAGCCTTCGCTGCACCATCACCACCAGCTCCACTTGCCTCTCCACCCTGATCCTTGCCAACATCGCCACCCTCAAGCATCGGGACCTCCTCAGCCTCTTCATCATCCTCCAACTCTGCCAGCCTCGCCTTCCAGCCCTCAACGTCCCATGAGCTCTTGTCGAAGGCAGGATCCTGAGCCTCCGCAGCCATCTGCAGCTGGATCTTATACATGGTTATCGCAGCAGAGACCTTGGCATCCTGGGTGATCTCATGCTTCTCATAATCAAAATTGATCAGCATCCTGGCAGCTTTATCCTTGGTGGCCCGGAGCTCCTTCTCAAGATCAGCTATCTTAAGATCCTTCAGCACACCCATCTGTTGGAGGTCAGCAATTTGGCTGTCTTGATCCTCGACGTGGCCAACATAAGTCTCTATCTCAGCAAATTTCTGCAAGGAAAACAAGGCATAACGTCAGAAACAAGTGATCCTCAAAACTGTCAGGATAACAAACAGGGGCAGTGATCCTTACCTCGTTGAAGTAGTCCAGAAACTGTTGGCGGAGCAGGGGCAGACCTTGTAGATCCTCAGGGGCCTTTCTCTTCTTTCCTTTACCTTTAATAGGTGCTTTAGGGGCTGAAGCAGTTGGGCTAGCAGCAGGAGTCTTCTTCCTTGTAGACTTGACATTAGCAAGATCATCAATACCGAACTTTGAAGCAGACTTAGAGGATTTTCCAGCACCTACACAACCAAAATAAGATAAGTATTCTAATTAAACTTGAAAATCCTACATAGAATTACTTTTTAAATGAGGATACTTACTTGATATTGTGACAGAGGCAGAGGATACTTCTTGAGAATCCTGGGTAGCAACCTGGAAAGTTCTTGTCTCCGGATCAAGCTTCTTAAAGGCCAAAAGTCTCTCTTTTGTAGCAGGTGTCAACTTCAGATGAGAGATGGAGATAGCTGCACAAAAAATAACAGAACATCAGTAATCCTTATGCTAAAAGATAGGTCCTACGGTGATCCTTCCAGGATCCTCTATCCTACCATGAGTACCCCACTCCTTGGGCAAATCCTTCCCATCAGGGATGGTATCTCTCCTAACAAAAAAGAACCGTCGCTTCCAGTTCGTGTCGTTCTTGGTAACTTCGATGACAGGATGATCCTCTCCAGCTTTTCGCTTAAACAAGTATCGGTGGGATCCGAAAGTGGTAAGATCATACATCTCAGCCAACTCCGCCATGCCAAGGTCAATACCCTCTTGCCCAATGATCCTTTCAATGGTGTATAACAACCTCCAGATCATCGGCATAGCCTGGATGTAACTGATGCCGGTAAGAGAGAAGAAAGATTGGGTGAATTGGGGAAAAGGATACGAATATCCTATCAAGAAAGGAGTGACCGGGAAAGCTACCCAAGTCTCAGAAATATAATCGCTCAGAGCGGTAGGGTCAAAAGATTTAAAGAGGGTGTTCGCCGGAAAACAATGACGGATTTTGTCAATGTAAGGATCAGTAAAACAACACCTCTCAGTGGGAGAATCCTTGATGATCCCTTGACTCTTCAAGGGACTGTTCTTGTTAGGATCCTTGTGTGGGGAGTTCCAGAGCAACATTTTTTTCAAGACGATGGAAAGAAAAAGAAAAACAGAGCAAGCAAGATAGAAGGAGAAGGGGAATACCTGTTCAATCCTCTGATCGCGGTTATAAAGGGAAGAGTTCTCGAATTTAAATGCAAACGATCCTATCCCTATTTCTATTTATAATGATGATTTGTGCAGGGCTGTCATCTCCATGACGTCAGATCGCAACGGATAGTTCATTCTTAACGGCTATATATCCGTTGAGTTAGTTAGAGATAAGATTCAGCAAAATATAACTCGTTTATATTACATAAATACTCCTTATATTTTGGGGGCAATTGTTAGGGCTGGATTTTTATGACCTATGATCCTTACAGGTGATCCTAATATGTGATCCTAACAAGTGATCCTTGTTTCTTTGGCAGAAAGTGATCCTCAGAGGAGCTCCAGGATCAGGATCAGGATCACGAATCATCCTAAGGATCCTCATACTAACGACTGTTCTCTTTGGACTTAACGTTACCTTGCAGGAATTACGAGTTGGACCAGATCTTAGCAACATAGACAAGGAATCTGTCACGCTAATCTCGCACATGCATAATCAAAGATGGACGTTATGACGAATATGGAAACTCAGCACAATTCAAGGGCGATTATTTAGGCTAAATTTACTTCTATTTCTAAAGGGGTAACGAGCTAGTAGTTAGGTGATTTGCCTAAAATAGAACCACACACACTTGTATAAATGGCACTTTTGAACATTCGGAAGGGACAACACATTTCTCACACGCTTAAGCATACGATACTATAGTGATCCTTGTACCTAGCTCGTTACCATCCAAAGTTGTAACCATTATTTGTTATATTGAAGTTTGGTGATCGGTAGTTTCCATCACCCGAGGTTTTTTATGCCGGAGATCATTGATCAAGGGCTTTTTCCTCGTATAAATCCTTGTGTCACTTGTGCATTTTACATTTGAGTGATCCTTCACTTTGTTCATCATACCAAGCATCATTCCCCGTTTACATAAAGTATGGTTGCATTATCTTTAAGTGATTTTTGACCAAAACAATGTGATCCCTCATCTGCAAAATCAAAGTAAAAAGGTCACTAGTAGTAGGATTAGAAGAAACAGAAGAAGTTGGTGGTTTTGAGAAAATAGGCGTCGGTCTCTTTTCAGCATTCTTCTGGGATCCAGAAGGTGGTGGAGGCAAAGGTGGAACGCCCTGTGAAGAACTGATTGCCGGCATTGAACTTGAAGTGTTCTTCGCTAAAGAAGCCATTTACTTGGTTGTAACGAACCGAAATGATCACAAAAACAAGAATTCCTTAGGAATGAAGCACCAAATTGCCCCACGGTGGGCGCCAAACTGTTTTGGTCAAAAATCAAGCAAAGATAATGCAACCAAATCTTTATGTGTGAGGTGTGATGCTTGAATCAATGAACAATATTAAGGATCACTCTGAAATGTAATGAATAAGTGACACAGAGATTTATACGAGGAAAAAGCCCTTGATCAAGAGATGATCTCCGGCATAAAAAACCTCGGGTGATGGAAACTACCGATCACCAACTTAAATAAAATAAAATGTGTGTTACAACTTCGGATGATAGCGAGCTAGTTACAAGGATCACTAGAGTGAAATGTGTGACAATGGTGTGTAATTGCCGAGCAAAGTGTTGTGAACTGATGAGAGCAGTATGAGTGTGTGTGTTTTAGCCAAAAATAGCCAAGTGTTTTCTATCTAGCTCGCTATCCCTTTTAAATATGGAAAATATCTAAATAACTAACTATCCGCAATTCATGCCCTCTTCCCACGATCTCCATAACGTTCACCATGGTCAAGCACGTGCGGAATAAAAGAGAATATGCTCCAGGAATATCGCCATGACTAAGTCCAAGCACGTACTCCTGCAAAACAATCCCATATTCAAAGTAAACAATCGTTAGTGTAAGGATCACTATAATGATCCTGGATCCTGATCCTACAATACTTCTCTGAGGATCACCAATTCAGACAGAACTAAGGATCCCTAAACCCGATAGCAATTGAGGATCACTGATCATAGGAAAATCTTCCCCAAACAGTTTCCATTACCCTTTGGCTTTGTTTTGCAGGTGCATTTCGTAGAAGACTTATTCCAACCGAGATTCAAGGGGAATATGCTCTCTTTTTTGGCACGTGCATGGGTTGAAGACCGTTGGTGGTGAACGTGGGTACATGGCTGAAAAATCAGATAGTTAGTTAAGGATAATTTTAGCTAGAATAATAGGGGTATTGAGCTAAATTAGAAAGCACTTGCATTATGACTGATGAACAACACTTCTGCTACACTCTCTTTCGTACACACACATACTAGAAATCATTGTAACAAGCTCAATACTTCCGAAGTTGTAACCTTTTTTGTTCAATATAGTTGATAGTGATAGTTTTCACTATCCGAGGTTTTTTATGCCGGAGATCATTCATTGATCAAGGGCTTTTTCCTCGTATAAATCCTCGTGTTCATTGTCATTTTCGTTTGATGTTTGATCACAAATTTGTTCATTAAACCAAGCACTTAAGCTCACAAAAATCAGATTTGCGTACATTATCATTGTGTGATTTTTGACCAAAACAAAAAACCAGATAAGAATTTTTTTTAAAAAGGCATGACAACTAATTCTTTTTAAAATTTGTTTGTATATATCATTTCACAGATCTTATATCCTTACAACCGATAGTGCCGTGATAAAAAGATTCAGGTATGTTTCTGTATTTTGTTGATGATCGATTGATTGTGTTAAGCAGTTGATCGAGATTGTTGTATCATTTACAGATCTTATATTTGTAAGATCTAGGATTTCTAGTCGGCATTTTTAGTTTGGGTTAATAAGATTTTTGGTAACCGTTTTATCGCTATCTTTGTTGTTTCTGTGTTTGTTAGGGCATGAATTTTATGCTAAGGATCATCTATCATGAGTCTGGGCATGGATCACGGATCCTTAATGGATGATGCAGAGAATCTGAGGATCCAGAGTCTGAGGATCACTAGTCTGAGGATCAGGATCCTTAACAGAGCTTATGTTTACTAACAATTGTTAAGTTTTTAATGTTTAAATGCAGATAATGGACGTAGTGGACTACTTCTTTGCTGGAATTTCGGGGAATATTCGTTCATATGGCACATGCTTGAAGAAATATGATCGTTTTTGGAGAACATGGGCCATTTCCACCTTTTAGGGAAGTTGGTTTCTTGATATTTTTGCTATCTTTTAAGGGGAAAACAGCTCATTAGAGGCATAAGTCGTACACACCACAGAAAAAACACATAACACTCGAATTCTCTGCAAACACTTATCAAAAACACACACTTACACTAGAAATTCATTGTATTGAGCTTGTTTTCTTCCGAAGTTGTACAAGGATCACTATTGTTTTTGCAATATATTTGGTGATCGGTAGTTTCCATCACCCGAGGTTTTTTATGCCGGAGATCTTCTAAAGATCAAGGGCTTTTTCCTCGAATAAATCTTGGTGTTCGTCGTTGATTTCATATACTTGTCGTTCATACAATTAACCAAGCATCATACCTCACAAAATCAGATTTGGTTGCATTATCCTTGTGTGATTTTTGACCAAAACAGTTTGGCGCCCACCGTGGGGCAATTGGTGCTTCATTCCTAAGAAACTCTTGTTTTTGTGATCATTTTGGTTTATTGCATCCAAGCAGATGGCTTCATCATCAAAGAACACTTCCAGTGCGATGTCTGCAGTCAATTCATCCCAGGGCATTCCACCTTTGCCTCCACCACCTTCTGGATCTCAGAAAAATGCCGAGAAGAAACCGACTCCCATTTTCTCGAAACCACCAACTTCTTCTGTTTCTTTTAATCCTACTACTGGTGACCTTTTTACTTTGATGTTGCAGATGAGGTATCACATACAAGAGCATGACAAGACCAATGAAAAGATCCTCAGGGAGATTGGCGAAATCAAGAAACAGAAAAGATCACTCCGGATGTCCAACACTTGGGTGGAACAAGAGGAATGCACTATGGATCCTCAGCAGCTTCTCAGGCTCTAGGATCCTATTTCCCACCAGCAGAATCCTTCTCTCAGCATCAAGGATCCTTTGTAAGCTTAGGAGGGTACATGGGGACGCAGCAGGTTCAAGGATCCTCCCAGGTTCAGGGATCCTCCCCGGTTCAAGGATCCTCCCAGGTTCAGGGATCCTCCCAGGTTCGAGGATCCTCCCAGGTTCAAGGATCCTCTCAGGTTCAAGGATCCTTTCAGGTTCTAGGATCCTCCTTTCAGCCTCAAGGATCCTCACAGGTTTTCGGATCCATGGATTATCCTCCAAGACCCCCATCCACAATGCATCAAGGATCCAATGCTCCGCAGGATCTAGGATCCTTAAGAAGTTTGCAACCTGGAAGTTCTGATGATCATCAAGGAGACTTCATCCCAATGCAAACCATTGCTTCTTCTGGTCCTTCAATCCTACCAGAATCTCGACAATATGGATTTACATCCGGGATTCCAAGTTCGAATCCAATGGGAGGTAACACTTTCAATAATTCTTATAACACTAACCATGGCCTTATGCAGGATACAGGTATCAACCAAGCTATGGCTTGGGAGTTACAAAAGCTTAAGGATATGATATCCAGCGTTCCAAGGGTAGTTAAGCCTATCCCTGAAATTGCAGATGGGAGCCATAAGATATCTCGTTTCGCACCACCTATATGTGATGCTGAGATACCCAAGAGGTTCCAGATACCAAGCATGAAGTTATATGATAGCTCCACAGACCCTGAAGAACACATAGCTCAATACAAGGAAAGGATGGAGATTAACCCCATCCCAGAAAGGTTAAAGGAAGCATGTCTATGCAAGGGATTTGGATCCACCCTCACAGGATCAGCTCTTAAATGGCTGCTAAGTCTTCCCCCTTACTCTATTACTTCGTTTGCTAATCTAGTTAACTTGTTTAATAACCAGTTCTCTTGTAGTAGAAAGTTTGAACGATTAACTAGTGATTTGTATAGGATAGCACAGGGTCAAAATGAATCATTTAGAGATTACATCACTAAGTTTAGTAAAGAATCCTTAGACATCCCTAACTTGGATATAGCTACGGCTGTAGAAGCCTTTTAAATGGGATTGCTTAGGGATTCCTTATTCTGTGATGATCTTGTTATGACACCTTGCAGGAATCTTGACGAAGTGTGAACCAGGGCCCTTAGGTTCATCCGGTTAGAGGATGACAAAAGGATCCAGGAGAGATTAGCAGGATCCTCAAAACAGGAGAAACAAGGATCCTCTTTCAAAAGCAACAAGTTCAGATCCTACAATAAATCTGATAACCAGAACGTGCATGCAGTGGAATAGGAAGAGGATGATGAGGATTATCCTCCAATCTCTGAATACTGTTTTTTTGTTGATAACAATGAACTGATTCTTGCGATGTAGGATCTAGGTGAAAAAGCAAGATGGCCAAGAAAAAGTGATAAACCAGCTGCTACAAAGGATAAATCCAAGTGGTGTGCTTATCACGAGGATTTTGGGCATCTCACTGAAGAGTGTATCGCACTAAGAAAGGAAATTGGTTACTTGTTAAGAAAGGGGCACTTAAAGGAACTATTGGGATGAAAGAAGTCGAGAACCCAGGATCCTGAAAGGGTCCCTGAAAAAGCTCCAGCTCCTCCAGCGGATGCACAAGTTATAAATTTCATATCTGGAGGCTCAGACATTTGCGGTACCTCTTTCTCAGCAGCCAAAAGACATGCTAAGGAAACCAAGATGGATAATGGAGACAGACGTGTTCGAACATCCAGTGTTACCAAGGGCAAAGTCATAACTTTTGATGAGGATGATCGTGTTGACATCCAGGATCATCATCATGACGGTCTCGTTATTACTCTTTTTATTTCTTACCATTTTGTTCGCAGGATCCTTGTAGATGGAGGAAGCTCTGTGAACATCATCCAGCTTGAAGTCCTTAAAAAGATGAATATTCCTGAATCCGACATTATACCAAGATCCTCAGTGCTTGTGGGATTCAGTGGGGAGACCAAGAATACTCTGGGGGACATCAAACTCCCAATCTATATTAAAGGATTACATTCTTTTCAAAAATTTTGTGTTATAGATTGCTTATCCTGTTGTAACGTTATCCTTGGCAGGCCTTGGATACATCACATGAAGGCAGTCCCATCCACCTATCATCAGTGTGTAAAGCTTCCTAGTCTGTGGGGAGTGATAAAAATTGAGAGTGATGAGCAAGAGGCTAAGAATTGCTACACTTCATCAATGAAATCAGCCTCCAAGCCTACAGAGCAATAGCAATTAAAGTATCCTCCAAGGGATGTCTTGGAGGCCAGAGAACAGGATGTAAAGGAAATCCTCATGGATCCTGAGGATCCTGAATCCAAGATCTTCATAAGATCAGGGATCCTTAGCGACATTGAACAGGAGCTGATATCCTTCCTTAAAAGAAGAAAGACCACGTTTATATCTAAGGATGTAATCACTCACAAACTTGGCATTGACAGGTCAATCAAGCCAGTTCATCAAAAAAGGAGGAAGTTTGCTCCTGAAAGGAATGCTATTATCCAGGAAGAGGTAGATAAACTACTCCGAGCAGGTATGATAAGGGAAATTAAGTATCCAAGATGGTTAGCCAATGTGGTTGTTGTTCAAAAGAAAAATGGAAAGTGGAGGGTGTGTGTCGACTTTACTGATTTAAACAAGGCATGTCCCAAGGATCCTTTCCCATTACCCCACATTGACTCCATGGTGAATGCTACAGCGGTCACAAACTGTTAACTTTTATGGATGCTTCCTCTGGATTTCAACAAATTCAGATGGAACCATCTGATCAAGAGGATACAACTTTTATGACCCCAACTGGTATATATTGTTATATTGCTATGCCATTTGGACTAAGAAATGAAGGTGCTACTTATCAAAGGCTAGTCAACATGATGTTCAAGGAACAAATTGGACACACTATGGAAGTCTATATAGACGACATGGTGGTTAAATCCAAGAAAGCTGAGGATCACCTTAAAGACTTGGAGGAAGCATTCAATATCCTTGACAAATTTAGTATGAAACTAAATCCTTCCAAGTATCATTTTGGTGTTAAAGCAGGTAAATTCCTAGGATATATGGTGACTAAGAGGGGCATTGAAGCAAGTCCAGAGCAAATCAAGGCTATTGTGAATATCAAATCCCCTGCCAATGCTAAGGATGTGGAGAGATTGACAGGCAGGCGGCCTTGAACAGATTCATATCCAAATCCTCAGAAAAGTGCAAGGAATTCTATGACATCCTGAGGAAAAATAGAAATTTGAATGGACTGAGAAGCATGAAAGTGCCCTTAAAGATCTTAAGGATTACCTGTCCTCAGCCCCCGCCTTGATGAAACCAGAAAAAGGGGATATATTATCCTTATACTTAGCGGTATCCTCAAAAGCAGTAAGTGCAGTCCTTGCTAAGGATCATCAAGGTACACAACATCCTGTTTATTATGTAAGTAAGAGTTTGCTTGATGCTGAATCCAGGTATTCACACTTAGAAAAACTCATCCTTGCTTTGATTATGGCATCACTAAATTAAGACATTATTTTGAAACTCATTCCATTTTTGTTAAAACTAATTTTACAATCAAGAATGTTCTTAGGAAACCTGAAATGTCAGGAAGGATGGCTAAGTGGGCAGTGAAGCTTAGTGCTTATGATATAAGATATGAGCCTAGAACAGCAATTAAATCCCAGGCCTTAGCTGACTTTGTGGCAGATTTCAGTAGTGACTTACAAAAAGAAGCTGAATTAGAAGTCCAACAGCTAGAGGAAACTAAGGATCCTTGGATACTCTACACTGATGGAGCCTCTAATGTCAAAGGAACAGGGCTTGGAATACTACTAAAATCGCCACAGGGGGACATAATACCCCACTCTATAGCTTGTGAATTTCAAACTACTAACAATGAGGCTGAATATGAAGCCTTGTGTTGGTGCACTTACGTCTGCTGACTACGTCTTTCATTGAGTCTTGAAGTTGAACATATCAAATATGGCACGGAAACCTAGAAATACATGTTTGTATAGGGTTCGCTTATCAGTCACTAGGTTAGGTCCGCTCATGTGTCATATATTGTCTAGGTTCGCTTATTCGGTCTTTGACTGGATTCGCTTATATGGCATGAAGCCAGGTTCGCTTATATGAATGTTCATATAAGCAAACCCAACTCAGTATATATAGGGGATGTTTAGAGCGAACCAAGATAGATAGTTGATGGTGTAATTTGTTCCGGCATGCTGCTGAAGTGCTGTCAAACCTTGTAATCGCATTCAATATCAATAAAACAGCAAGTTTAAAGTCAATACAGCTTGAATAGCACCGGATTATTAGTTTCCGCCTCTTAATTCGGATACGAACTTCTCTGAACGACTCAAACAGGGCCGAGAACGATCCTACAATTGGTATCAGAGCTCAGGAGGAGGAGTTCTTGCCATTTTAGCTGCATTTCTTCTGATTTTCTACACATTCTTCAATTTTTCAAAAATTTTCATGGTAAAACAAGCTCAAAATCACACAGTGCACTCGGAATCATGAATTAACAAACCCTTGAAGTTTTCAGATCTAAAATCGACCTAGAAAGTTGATTTTTAGGTGGTTCGCTTTTACAGTTTCGCTCAAAAAGTGACATCAGCATATCTGGTTCGCTTGAAATTACTGGACAGGTTCGCTCCAAATCACTACACTGGTCCGCTCCAAAGACATCAGATTGGTCCGCTCCAAAATCAACTGGTCCGCTTATCCGGTAAATTGATCGGTTCGCTCGAATGGTTTAGTTGTTTGGTTCGCTTTTCTGGTCCAATCAAGAGATCCGCTCGACCGGTTTGTTCAGTTGGTCCGCTTATTCGGACAATTCATTGATCCGCTCATTGGCTATTCACCTGGTTTGCTCATTTGTTCAAACAGTTGGTCCGCACATAAAGACACTGTATTGGTTCACTTTTGGGAACAGTTATAGTATCGCTCTTGTGTCAGTTTTGCTTTTGTGAACAAAGTGTTAAAATTTGATAGTTGTGAACGATGGATACTGAATTTTATAACACTTTTGCTACTCCAACCTCGATTACTCAAAGTGCTTTGATCGACAATGAAACTGGAACGTCTCAAAGACCACCTAAACTCATGGATATTGATGATTATAACGTGTGGTCAGAACGGTTCGGAAATTGGGTTGAAGCTTATCATCTAGATGCTTGGGAACACACTGAAGAGCCATATGTTAAGCCCACAAAGAATGATGTTGTGAATGGTACTCCATTAACACTTAGAGAGATGAGTATAGCAGATAAAAAGAAATATCGCGATGAAAAGCTTGTGGTGAGTCTGCTTCAGCAAGCTATAAAAGAAGATATCTTGATACTGCTTCAACATGACGGAACTGCATATTCAATGTGGACAGAATTGGAAGCAAAGTTTACGGGAAGTGATGATATGTTAAAGAACAAAATGTCTCTCATGAAGAAAGAATTTGATTTGTTTCGGGGATTGAAAAATGAAAACACCAAGCAAATTATTGATAGATATTGTAACTTGGTGAGAAATATGACAAAGTTAGGTATTAAGAAAGATACTGATGAGTTGATTGAAAAACTTGCAGATGCGCTTCCATATGAAACATGGGGAACGTTTTTGATGATGCTGAGGTCCAACAAAGCAGAATATAAAAAGATGACACTAGGAGACTTCATAAAGCATCTGGAAGCTCAAGAAATGGAGCAGAGGAAGATCGCTAGGATGAAGAACTACGATGGAGAACAGGATATCAGTCTGTACTACAAGCATGGCGCTACTGATTCAACAAAATATTCTCCTAAGATCGAAACTGCTTACAGTGTTAAAGATTCTCCTGAGTAGAAGGCATCTCAAGGATCAAGCAACAGCACAAGATTTTCATCTTTCGATCCTAACATCTCTGTAACAAAGAATGGTAGAAAACTTCAGTGTAACATTGTGTTAAGCCTTGAAAATGACCAAGACTACACTGAAGAGATTGCTAAAAATCAAATGTCTTTGTTAGGGATGATTTTAGAATCTTATAGCTGTTTTGTTGCAGGAAAGATCGGAAATCCAATGCTTATGAAAGAGGATTACGATCAAATTGACGCTGAGGAAATGGAATTGATGGATATAAAATGGTGTATGGCGAGTGTGATGAGACGTGCTGAAAAGTTTAAACAAATTACTGGCCGTGATGATTTTCGTGATGCAAACGTTTCAGCTTTGGGTTTTGACAAATCTAAAGTTACGTGTTTTCGGTGCAGGGAGAAAGGGCATTTCAAGAGGGAGTTGAAAAACCGTGAAGCTACCGGAGCCCAGAATTCTTTCGGAAACAACGACTATCACAAGAAGGCCATCTATCATCAAATCACACCACCAGCACAACAACAGGCACAAACAGTTCATGGGAGAGATGTGGTTGATAAAAGAGCATGTGTTGTTAGTCAGGGAAAATATGATAATTTTACCTGGGAAAAGTATCTTCCGAAAGACAGCAAAGTGTGTTTGGCTGAGCAAGATGATGAGAAGTTGGCTGAAGGTTTTACTTGGGATGATTTTTGTCCGGATCAAGATCTCATGGTCAAAGAGATATCCAAAAACATTTCTCATGCTTTCTTTGCTAATGCTTATGATTTGAAATGTGCAGAAAGGTGCATGAAAGTCATGGAAGCTGCTGAAGAAAAACGAAGAAGGAAGAGAGATTGAAGGAAGAAGCTAAAGCTGAAAAGATGAGAAGAGCTGAATTTTTACAATCAAGCAGGACAGTGAAAGAGGTTCCTGAGTTTGAGGTTAAAGTGGATGCTGAACCGATCATGGTCTAAGAAAAGTGCATGAACTGTGATTCGCTGATTAAGCAGAATAATGAGCTGCTGCACAATATTCATAAGTTGAAAGAATCGTATGATACTATGAACAGAGAAATCAACAAATATACAGATTCTGATGGTGAACAAGCTGAAGCTATGAATACTTTGAAGATAGCTTATCTGAGACAGCTTGATACGGCGAACTTTAACATAAAGAAATGTGCAGATCTCGAGCTGGAATTGGCAACACAAAAGATAGAAACTGAGAAAGTCAAGAAATTATTAGATAGTTACTCATGTTCTACTTTTTTGGTTGACAGGATTTATCCGGTGGTGAAAGATTTGAAGACATTCAAAGAAGAGCAGACATCGGATGAAGAAAAGTGTGTGACAAATGTTGAAGAAAAGTTGAAAGCTTCTGGTAAGAAACCGAGTGTATCCTACAATAGATGTCCGCCCCCGGTCGAAAATGGATATTCACCTCGAAATCCAAATTCAGAAAGAGTAAATAAAGCGATAAATTTGAAATGGGAGTCTGGGTCGTCGGATAACTTACCAGAAAATATTGATGTCACATATACGTCATCAGACACTGATCATGAGTCAAAGTTGATAAAAAGTATGGTCGATCAGGTGTTAGACACAGATGACAATGAGGAATCAAAACTGAAGTCAAAACTCGAGTAAAAGTCTGGGTCCAGTGCGTCAAAGCCAACAAATAAAAAGGACAAACGGGTTTATGATAAAGAATTTTTACTTTCGAAGTCTAATTTGAATGATGAATCGGTCAAAGTGGCATATACTTTGAAAGGTTCTGACAAATTATATTTTGACGAGAGTTTTCCAATAAGAAGTGTCAGACTTGAAATGATTTAAAAGGTTTTCAAAATAACAGAAATTAATATTTCTGAAATAAAAGATTTCAATCTTAATGGAAAACATAAACAATACACTTCAAGAGATCAACAAAGAATCAACAAGAAAATGGGTTACAATTGTGGTTATAGTTTCCGACAGAAACCAAACCATAATCGTAATTTCAAAAAGAAAGGTCTTGGTTTTGGTCCACAGAAAAACTATAAAAATGAAAAAGTTTATAAACCAAAAACAATGTTTGTTGCAGGAAAAACTACAGAAGCTGAAAAAGAAAAATCATTCAGAAATCAGACGAATCAAGAATTCCTTGCTAAAAAGCAAGAGGATATGAATAAGAAAGAAGTTCCAAAGAAGGTTGAAAATAGATCTTGTTTTCAGTGTAAAGCTGTGGGTCATGTTGTGAAAGATTGTCCAAAGACATTTCAACCAAAACAGGAAGTCTCTGGGAAAATGAAAGAAAAAGTTGTTGAAAAGACTGAACTGTCAACCCAGAAGTTTACTGGCTTTGAAAATTCAACTTTTGAGAAAGGAGAATGTTCAAAGAGTGCTTCAAAAAGGAAAGAAAATGTGCCAAATCAGAAATGGGTTGTGAAAGGGTCAGGTAATAGTTCTGGTGATGAATCTGATTCCATAAAATCAGAGGAGCCACGTGTTGAGACAAAGGTTGAAAAGAAATTTCCGATAGTGGATGATGTGAATTTTCCGCCACTGAATGCTAAAAATTACAAATCTAAAATCGGAAAAGTTGAAATTTCAAATCAATTTTATTCTGACAAGAAGAAATTTGATGTTGAAAAAACTTTCAACGGGAATGTAAAACATATCTTTGGAAAAATGGTCAATGGTAAGGTCAAAAGCATCGAAGATTTTTATGCTTCCAAAGGACGTGTTTACAAGCCTGTTGAAAGTAAAGATATAGAAGATGTTGTTACACCCAAGGAAGGTCAGGCTTGGGTGGATATATTTTTCAAAGAATAAAAACCTGACTTGCCGGAGATCCCAAGAAGGTATTGTGGATCATGAATCGGCATCCTTCTTAATCTATGTTTGAGGTTTTGCAGGACTTGCCGGAACTCCCAGGTTTGTAAGCGAGGAGTAGGAATCGGCATCTTGAGAATTCAACCAAAAGATGGTAATTGGTTGAAAAACAGGTTTGAAAAGCTTAATTGTTAAATCTACAAGTGGTTGTATGTTTGTAGTTGTTATAAGTGGTTCAGAATGAGAACCAGTTGATCCTACAAGTGGTTAAATCAAGGTCATTAAATTGAACTTGAATTAACTATCATTCATAAGATTGATAAAACAATATGATGATTTGAACCCTATTTTTACAAAAGGTAAAAACAACTAAACTTATTTTCCGGAAAAACCATTCTGATTAAAACAAACTTAAGTGTTTTGAAATCATTATGGGAAAATAGTTTTGTTGTGAGGGGGAGTTCTGATTGTTTAAGCCAAACGGATGGAGAATTGAGGTGTTTCGATATCAGTTGTCATGTTCTGTATAGTTTGTTTTTAAATTTTCATTAGATGTATTTGAATTTTAGGGGGAGTAAGAATTTTTTAGAAAATCCAAAAACATCAAAAAAATTGAAAAAGCCAAAAACATGATAAAATTGAAAAATGAGTTTTTGTTGCGAAAAAGAGGAAATGATAGTACATCAGTAGACTATCACAGCACGCTAAAGGATTGTAAAGCCAAAGTGTGATAAATAATCTTACTGCAGATGTGTCAGTAGATTTTCGCACATTTAGTAAATTGAAACGAGATATAAACCTAAATCAAACTTACTTAATTCGTGGGTAACTATTCTTGGATATATGGGTAACCCCCGAAATCTTGTTTGAAAGGTCCCGTATTCTGAGATACTAGGTCTTTATGCTCAGTGATATCTGGGGTATTATTCCAGGACTTCTGCTGTATGGAAATACTGACCTAGTCCCCGAATAATACTTTCTGCAAAAAAAAGCTTTGTAATACAAGCTCGCCCTCAGCAATTTGATTAAACAATAAAATTGATAATCTTTGCTGTTGTAATAAAAGATCCTCTAAAGGGGACCCACCAAAAGTCGAGCCGTCATCTCTCTGCTGAACGGAAGTTCTGACCTGAGCTCTCACGGTTTCGCATCTACCCCTTTACAGATATCATCTGTGGTATACTCACCTGTAAGACTAAATATTTGGGATCTGGATACGGGAGTATATTCAAGTGGAGTGATACACAATTAAGTTTAAGTCTCTAAAACATTAATATCGTATCTCGAATCAATTGAAATCTGTGTGAAAATTTAAGTGGACAAACATACTGACAATCTAGGTAAATTGTTTAGAACTCAATATGTAATCAAGCTTAACGGTGTTTGTGATATGTTTCATAACTGATATGATCCTCTTGCACAAACTCACAAAAATATTGTCTGTAAATAGTTTTCTGTTTTTCTATTTTTAATTCTGAAAATCTAAAAAGATTTTTGGTGTGTTTTAGCATAAATTTTGAAAAATCAAAAAGATTTTCGACAACTGGTGTTGAAATGCTGATTTTCGAAATTCAAAGTGCTAAATTTGAAGAACTGGTTTGGGGAGTGTTTGTGTGTAGATGGTAAAGTTGTTTTGATAAGAACCAGTAATAAATTCTTGAATGCAAAATCATTACTGTTTTGATTCAACATAGTTTCTAAATTGTCAAAAAGTTTTAATCTTTGTAGAAACTTATGGTTCGGTAGAGATTGTGCAGGTCTTGAACCAGATGACGATTCTGTGTTGAAGTGCCAGATTACGATCTTAGAACCAGTAAAAGTTTGAATTCCAGACTACGACCCCAGCTGTGTGAGAGGGGGAGTCCGAAGACACTGTGTCAACATTCAAGAAAGAAGAGTTTGTTGATGATGAAGATAGAGAATGAGGATTCTTGAAATGACAGATATTTCAGAGGCAGATTGGCGACTGATGAAGACTGTAGATTGACTTGTGCGAAGACTCTATGAAGACTCCGTCAACATCCGAGGGGGAGTCTGTTGGTGCACTTATGTCTGCTGACTATGTCTTTCATTGAGTCTTGAAGTTGAACAGATCAAATATGGCACGGAAACCTAGAAATACATGTTTGTATAGGGTTCGCTTATCAGTCACTAGGTTAGGTCCGCTCATGTGTCATATATTGTCTAGATTCGCTTATTCGGTCTTTGACTGGATTCGCTTATATGGCATGAAGCCAGGTTTGCTTATATGAATGTTCATATAAGCGAACCCAACTCAGTATATATAGGGGATGTTTAGAGCGAACCAAGATAGATAGTTGATGGTGTAATTTGTTCCGGCATGCTGCTGAAGTGCTGTCAAACCTTGTAATCGCATTCAATATCAACAAAACAGCAAGTTTAAAGTGAATACAGCTTGAATAGCACCGGATTATTAGTTTCCGCCTCTTAATTCGGATACGAACTTCTCTGAACGACTCAAACAGGGCCGAGAACGATCCTACACCTTGATAGCTGGTTTGCAAATTGCTAAGCATATGAGGATCAGGTATCTTGAGGTACATGTAGATTCATTATTAATCACTAATCACTTTAATGGATCCTATGCTGTCAAAGGTGAAAAGCTAATCAAATACTTAGAGATAGTCAAAGAATTGGCACTCTCTTTTGTATCCTTTAGTTTGACACAGGTACCAAGGGAAGAAAATGCAGAGGCTGATGCACTGGCTAATTTAGGATCATCCTTGAAGATCCCCGAGGATATAAGAATCCCTATTATCTATATCCTGACCCCTGCTATCGAGGATCATGCAGCTATGGGGATAGGAGAGGATTCTGCAATCATTCCTAGTGATGATACTCAATCTCATTCAGGATCATGGATCCTCCCAATCATGAGATACATACAACATGGAGAGATCCCTACAGGAGAAAACCCCAGAGCTTTCAAAATCAAGGTATCTCAATTTACAATATTGAATAATATGTTGTATAAGCGATCTCTTGCAGGACCATATCTAACATGCATTGAGGATCCTGAAATCCAAGAAGTCTTAAAAGATTTCCATGAAGGAGATTGTGGAAACCACACTGGGGGCAGAGCATTATTCTCAAGGATCCTGAGGACAGGATACTATTGGCCTACTATGAAGAAGGATGCTGTGGAATATGCCAAGAAGTGTGATTCTTGTCAAAGACATAGTAATATCCTTCACCAACCAGCAGAGCTTTTGCATCCTATACCCTCTTCTTGGCCTTTTATGAGATGGGGAATGGATATAGTTGGTAAGCTTCCTAAGGCACCTGGTGGAAAAGTATTCATGCTTGCTATGACTGATTACTTCTCCAAGTGGATAGAGGCTGAAGCCTTTGCTTAAATCAGAGAAAAGGAAGTTATATCCTTCATTAAAAGAAACATTATTACTAGATTTGGTATTCCCTCTGAAATTGTATGTGACAATGGATCCCAATTCATTGGGAATAGAACTACTAACTTTTGTGACAGCTGGGGGATTAAGATGATAACATCAACACCAGTCCACCCACAAGCTAATGGCCAGGCAGAATCATCCAACAAGATCATCATCAACAATTTGAAAAAGAAACTAGGATCCAAGAAGGGGAAATGAGCAAAAGAACTACCTTATGTGTTATGGGCTGATAGGACAACTCCCAAGAATGCTACTGGCCAAACTCCATTTTCTTTGGTATTTAGGGCCAGTGATCCCTACAGAGATGGTGGTTCCAACTGCAAGAACGAGCATTCATGATCCTGAAGAAAATGATGAGAACTTGGTTCAAGACCTGGATACTATAGAAAAAATCAGGGATTTGGCAAGGATAAGGATGGCCAGTTATCAGCAGAGGATGGCTGGAGCCTACAACAAAAATGTCAGGATCAGGAAGTTCCAAGTTGGTGATATGGTACTAAGGAAAGCATTTCAGAATGCCACCAATCCTGCTGATGGAAAGCTGGAACCAAAGTGGGAAGGTCCTTACTTGATTGAAGCTGAGGCAGGAAAGGGGGCATATCGATTGCTAACAATGGAAGGTGATTTGCTACCTAGAGTCTGGAATGCTGTCCATTTGAAGAAATACTTCATGTGACAAGGATTCGTGATCCTCACGTGACGAGTATCCTTGAAGGATCCTTATAGAATAGATGATCCTCATCTTGGTAATACCCTAATCTCAAACTATTTCATTATCTTATTCTCTTATATGAGGATAGGGATCCTGCATCCTTTATCCTCCTTTCACTTGATTTTAAGTTTTGAAGGTTCAGGTATCCTTAGCAAAGGATTGATTATCTACAGAAGTATTCAGTTATTTGGGCTTGACCCCAATCATTTGGGCTTGACCCCAGTATCGCTAGTAGCGCACGATGATCCTGGTACAGTTCATGGCAATGGGACCAGTACTCGTTTTAGGGGCTGACAATTTCATTGTACTGGCTGTACCCAGGATCCTACGTATAATGGTAGACATACCATACATCCGTTCCTAAGGTTTCTAACGTTTTCACGTTAGCTAAGGTTTTGGCATTTTCATGTCACTAAGTTTGGATAGTCGCCAGTGAGGGCCATACTCCAGTTTACACAAGTTTATTTGGGCCTGACCCCAGTTTACATCCGTTTATTTGGGCTTGTCCCCAGTTTATTTGGGCTTGTCCCCAGATTGTTGGTCTTGTCCCCAGTTTATTTGGGCTTGTCCCCAGTTTATTTGGGCTTGTCCCCAGTTTGTTGGGCTTGTCCCCAGTTTATTTGGGCTTGTCCCCAGTTATTATGGGTTCATTCCCAAGTATTTGGCTTGGTCCCAAGTATGTTTTTCTTACAGGATCTTGGAGCTCTAAAGTTATACAAGTTCTGACGATAAGGATCCTTGATCTTAGAAGCTTTACTTTTCATAGTTTGCTTATTCAGCAATAATTTAAAAGGATATAGAATCCTAACTTAGATTCTCTGGTATGTTATATTCTAACTTTTTCTAAGCTGTAAGTTGTCTCTTATCCTTTTTGGTTAAGGATCATTGATCCACATTTGTTCGAACACTTCAAGTTTTCTGTTAAAAGTTTAACATTATCATCAGATTTCCAACAACTTTCCAGTTGTTTAGCGATGATATCTATGAAAATAGAAAGCATACATGAAAAATAAAGAGGAAAGAAACAACAACAGTTGTAGCTAAAAATGTTTAATGTTATTACCCATTCATTATGTATCAAATCATCTGGCCTGGATTTCACCAGCAAAACCGTGGACCATCCATCCAGGCCGGATAAGGCTGTCTAACAGTTAAAGTGTCTATGCAGAAATTAAAATGCAGGAAGGTTAATAGCGAACTATGTAGAAGGATTCATTCTCCACAAACAGAAGGATCTTCTTGTCTGTAAAGGCATTTGAGGAGTTATCTCTAACTCTATATGTTTTGCAATGATCATTATAGCAGGTCTTATCAGTGATGACAGGTAGTGTAATGACTAGATACCAGCAGCAACGGCTAGTCCGCTTCTAACGGAAATATGACAGCTGTGAATTCTTATTACAACTGCCATATTGGGGGCAATTGTTAGGGCATGAATTTTATGCTAAGGATCATCTATCCTGAGTCTGGGCATGGAACACGGATCCTTAATGGATGATGCAGAGAGTCTGAGGATCCAGAGTCTGAGGATCACTAGTCTGAGGATCAGGATCCTTAACAGAACTTATGTTTACTAACAATTGTCATGTTTTTAATGTTTAAATGCAGATAATGGATGTAGTGGACTACTTCTTTGCTGGAATTTCGGGGAATATTCGTTCATATGGCACATGCTTGAAGAAATATGACCGTTTTTGGAGAATATGGGCCATTTCCACCTTTTTAGGGAAGTTGGTTTCTTGATATTTTTGCTATCTTTTAAGGGGAAAACAGCTTATTAGAGGCATAAGTCGTACACACCACAGAAAAAACACATAACACTCGAATTCTCTGCAAACACTTAGCAAAAACACACACTTACACTAGAAATTCATTGTATTGAGCTCGTTTTCTTCCGAAGTTGTACAAGGATCACTATTGTTTTTGCAATATATTTGGTGATCGGTAGTTTCCATCACCCGAGGTTTTTTATGCCGGAGATCTTCTAAAGATCAAGGGCTTTTTCCTCGTATAAATCTCGGTGTTCATCGTTGATTTCATATACTTGTCGTTCATACAATTAACCAAGCATCATACCTCACAAAATCAGATTTGGTTGCATTATCCTTGTGTGATTTTTGACCAAAACAGTGTTAGGTTTACCATTTTCTACATCTTCCTTTATTTGTGTTTGTGTTTCTTGAATCTCCTTATTTTCTTTTCTTTATCACATAACTAGCTCGTGCATAAGGTACGTCTACACACTTGTTAAAAACGTTGAGACATATACTTCTTTATAGTTCTTCATTGTTTTTGCTAGTCTGATTCACATCACTCAATCTCTGTTACATTCAAAAAAGAATTTGCTTAATATAACAATAATTGTAGTACATGTGATAACTTCTATAGATTGAAGGCATAGAAAATAGGTGACTTGAAGTGTCGATGTGTTTCATACACTTAGAAAGTAATAATAGGAACCAGGTGCACTTTTATTTCACACAACATTAATATCTCAAAAATCATCAATTGATACCATAATGAAGATGTTGTCTAATAAGAAAAGTTACAAATTCTTTGCAACAGTTATCCCCTCAATCTACTTGATTGTATGCTATTTCACTATGTAGTTGAATTTCTGAGATTCCTTAGTTTGTTTTCTAGACATTCGGGACACCAATATATTTATCTCAAGAACCTAATATATGAATCATCCTATCTTGATTGTGAATAAAAGTATGCCTTGTTAACTGTCTTTTCCCCAATGATTGATCCTCTTGAAGCATCAAAACCACTTCAGACATGGTTGGTCTACTTGAAGCTGGAGATTGAGTGCACAACAAGGCAATCTCAGTGATCTTCATAGCATGTTCTTGTTGGTATTGATTCAAGTCCAATGTCTCGTCAATAAGTGCTCTATGCATTTTCTTCTCATATAACTTCCATGCCTGACACAGATACATAGCAAATACATTATGCCTAGGTAAAATAGATCATATATTTGGAAGGCCTAATACAATAAACGTCAAGAAATACTATGTTTAATATTTTAGTTAAGAAAGGTTTCCCCTAATTTGTTCTTGTTTTGTTATTAATATCATTATATGTAATATAGGTTTAATTTTTATGTATAATGCTGCAGAAATTAATGTAGAATGTTGTAACCTTCACAATGTCAATATATAATGAGGACACAAAAGTAAGCAACACGAATAGCACATGAACTTGTTAAAACACTTTGGTGTTAGCATGCCTTATCTTCATGGCCATGCTAAGATGGTTAATTTATTCAACCGTTTCCTTTAGATAACAAGTTAATAAGAAGCAAAGCGGACCAAGTGCCCAGTAACAACTAATTATTAGAACGAAACCGGATCAAGTGGCCATCATATGTTACCGGACATAGATGAAAGATCCGAATCCCATAACCTTGGAAACAAAGGAATTGCTTCTTATTGTTTTCGAACAATCCTCAACTTACTAAGAAGCACCACCCCAAATAGATTGTTGCCCTTGTGCATGTTGGGATGCTCCTTGTTTTCAACAGTTAGTTGTTGAATTGGTTTGAGTAACTTAGAAGTAGTGGCATTAATTTCTCTCACCATCTAATTTATTTATATCATGTTTTGTAATTATACAAGGTAGTAGAGTTTAGTGTATTTAACCCTGCTCGAAATGGCTTTTAGTGCTATAGATGTTCCGACAACTTCCCACAGCTTCGAATTTTTGATGACCTTACAAAAACAAATAAAAAAAGGCTAAAACTTCCTACAAGTTTCCGATTAAATAGCCACATAATTCGATGTTGTCACAATTTGGACGCAAAGGTAAATACGCATCCGGCAATTAACCGAAAAAGTACTCTATTTATCTATTAATTGTAAACACTCATAATAGTAGATACAAAGAGAAATATAAAAAATACTCTTTTGTCACCAATTTGCCGCAAAGTTATGAAAGTTGTGACATATATGCGACAAATCTCTTTTTTTTAGGCAATCGATTATGTTATATATTAAACTAATTTAATTAAGCGCATGTCGATCCAGGGCAGATCTACCTAAGTAATTCTGAACTAGTTTGGGCTTTTAAGAAAGCCCACCTTCAGATATCAAAAGCTAGCTAGTTAAAATCTAGTTTTTAATTATTTTCCATTTCCTCTTTTAATTCAGACTGACTAAAACATCTGCGTGGTCAAACGACGAAACATATATATATATATATATATATATATATATATATATATATATATATATATATATATATATATATATATATATATATATATATATATATATTTTAAGTAAAGACTTCGATATCATTCCATACGAAAAAATTTATTTGGAAGCAGTTCCACTGGAAGTTCCGAGACCAGCGTAGCACCGGACCCGACCTCTACCCATCCTGGTGAACCCGCAGCGCCTATTGCTGAGGTTTATCTTCCCTTACAGGAAGACGGACAAAGGCGTCTGGAGCTCAGTCATCGTCTGAGCATCAATACTATCAGGCATCCCTTGCCCGATAGTCTTTTTGATGACATTATTGAAACCCAATTCCGAACGGAGCTTCAGACGGAGAAAGCGCTTCGTTCGGACAGGGTTCAAGAAGATGACTTTCTAGAGAAAAGGCACCAGATTAGGGGGTCCTATTCTATCCTAATGGTAGGGCATTCTCATTAGAGACCTACAAGGACCACCTTAATCAAATAGGTAACTATGGGACCCACCGTAGCCTGCCTTATAGAAGGCCGATGAGTGCGATTCATAACTTTGATTTAGACCTGGACTTTGCAAAAATAAAGAGGAATAGGTAGGCAAGTCCATCGCGGGCACTACCCGACTTCTTTCGGTAGTAAGGCAAAGCACAGAACAATTTCACCGCTGACATGGTAAGGTTCAAAGTGAGCTCAGGTTAGCATCAATCCTGTGGACCGATTTATTTGGAAGAGGCTTGGTAATTTAACGATTACATAAATATACATTATTTTAGTTCTCATATAATTTTATTAAATATTTATTTCTCAAGACTGAACACATTATTTTATTTTACTCTTAGTGTTGGTTTAATTTGTTAACGTTATCTACTTGTGTAAAAGTAATTACGTGAGATGTGGTGTGGCTGTATCCTATGTTATCTTATATGTTCTTTTCGATTGATTGCTATATTTCAATGTTGGAGCCATGTTTCATTCGTTGACTTCAATTCTTTTATTTATATGGTCTTCTATTTTAACTGCTTATGTATATTATTTTCTTATTAATTTGGTGTTGGCAATTTTCTGAAAAGAAAAAAAACAAACAAAAAGGGGATTTAGTTTTTAAGTTGGCATCTCACATGTTCAAGGAGGTATTCCGTTGATGGCCGATCAGAGTTAATGTCGGTAGACCTTTGGCCGCTAATGATTTCAAGAATCACGATACCAAAGCTGTAAGTATCAACCTTATCCGATAAAGCACCACGAAGTACGTATTCAGGCGCTGCATATCCCCTACAATTATATTATCATATAATGAAATAAATTCCAACTAAAAAAATTTAATTAAGTGAAACCTAAATAATAAGACAACTTACAATGTCCCAGCAAACTTGGTGTTAACATGAGTTTCATCTTCTGGTTGAAACCTTGCCAACCCAAAATCTGCTATTTTAGCTTTAAAATCATCACTAAGGAGGATGTTGCTTGATTTAATATCTCTGTGAATGATCTTTACATGACATTCACTATGTAGATGAGCAAGACCCTTAGCTATCCCCAATATTATTTCATATCGTTGGTTCCAGTCCAAAGTCCCCTTTTTTGCGCCTGCATTATGGGCATATTTATCATCATACCAACACTTTCAAAATGAAGATTTCAAGTGAACAATCATGAGTAATCTTGAAACTCCAACTTACCCCATAGGAATTGGTCAAGGCTTCCATTTGCCATATATTCGAGGACCAGATATAGATCAGAATCTTCACTCGACCATCCCAGGAGACGAAGAAGATTTCGATGATGAATGTTACTTACAAGCTTAACTTCATTCTCAAAGTCTTCTTTTGCTCTAACATCTTGTACTTGAAGTTTCTTTACTGCCACAACATTCTTATCATCAATGATTGCCTGTTAAACCATCCAAAAACAATTTGTTAAAAGAACAATTTAATTTTGTTAACTATATATATATGGTCTGAAAATGTTCAATAATGTCTTCATTAATGAATTAGGTACTTAATTCATCGAAATTTATTATAAAAAATTGCCATGATTTTATTAAGAAATCAGACTGTCTTTTGTATATCTATCTAGTCTGCAAGCATGATCATAAATTTCAGGATTCAAATACAATTTTTTCTAGTTTATTACCTTGTACACTTCACCAAATCCTCCTTTCCCTATAATATTTTCTGCACTGAAATTATTGGTTGCGAACTCTAGATCTTTATAATTGTAGTTTGGTGTTCCATTTAAATCCTCTGTGTTCAAAACATGTTCCATATATGAATACATGTTATTAGTATTATGAATTGAATAGATAATTACTTAATAAGAGAAATCTCACATAATGCCACCAGTATATAGTATATATTGTAGTATATATTGATTAAACGAAAAAGTATCTCATACGTAAATGTATATACAATCACCTTGTTCCGCCTTCTTGGAGTTCTTCAATCTTCGAAATAAGCACAAAGCAAATATAAGGAACAAGAGAACTAAACCACCAATGGCTCCAGCAATTATGGGTACCTTGCTTGAATGCACGCCTATCATATAGAAGTTATAAATGCAAAAGTTACTAACATTCGAAACTCTTTTTTTTTTTTCAGTTGGCTTTGATTAATAGTTTAGTTACTCTTTTAGATAGCAACTTTAATCTTGAATTTTGAAAATTGAGTAAATGTGATAATAATTACATTTGTTTTATCATTTCACTATTGATTATGTCAAAATAGCAACTTCACTTTTGCTTGTTATATGTGGCTCCTTTATACTATATGTAGACTTAAATTAACTAAGTAATTTCTTTCATAAAAGTGAAGTTGTTATCTTGACCAGCGACTTCAACAACTAAAAACAAAAACACGCGACACCTGTCTGAGTTGCTGCGTGATTGTAAACTTCAAGAAAATAAAGTCCATATTGCTACTAACCAATTTATCAAACTCAACTAATAAATAATAAATGACCATATCCAGTTTCAAAGAATCATTTCACATTAACATGGTCAAGAATTATTTGTTTCAGTAAATTGAAGTAAATTGAATGATGATGTGGTCTCACCTTTTAATATATCTGTTATGTCTATTGTCTGGTTATCATTGAATAATGGAGTCTCTGAATACTTTGCAAAACATGCATTGTCGAAATACTTCCCCTCTGTATTTGGAAGGCATTCTTTTAATTTGTTGTATGCTGTATTCATGCATCCTTGGCAAAGAGCTTGATTTATATTTTCAGCACATTGTGCAATAGCATACACGGTTGCATTTTCATTCGCGATTCGCCTTATACTTGCAACATATGAATTAGATGTTTTTGGAGTAGCATCTCTAATATCTGATAAAAAATCATCTACAGTTTGTGTATAACTTGATAAGGGTTGAGATGCTGACACATTGCCACAAATCGAAAAGCCACTAGTCCCATCCAGATCCTCGTCGACATTTGGGTTATTATAGAAGTGTGAAAACGCCTCGTACCTTATGAAAAAAGACCGTGAAAGATTTAGAACTCGAAATGTATTTTTATCTATGTTGGTGATCTTAGTGTCATCAATCTATTTTTGATAACCGGGATTTACTTTGTTACCAAATAAAAAATCATATTAAAGATTGATTTGAGTGAGGAGGTGTGGAGCAATAGCTCGATCAAGATTATAATTTTGATTCAGAGCCCCATGGAAGTTGGTGCCGATAGAAGCAGGGGCACAACTTTTAAGGGGCCGGGGGGGGGGGGGAACTTTTCGCTGGTAGTGTAATATATGTGGTTTTCGTATAGAAGTTTTTTGGTATATACGTTTTCGACCCCATGGTTCTATAGAAATTTTTTGGTATATATGTTTTCGACACCCCCCCTCGGAAATCTCAAGCTTCGCCCTGGATAGAAGTAAAGTTACCACCAGTACTACTAATAACGATTAAGAATGTTATTAAGAGTCACTTAGTACTAACGGTAATTAAAGATTCTTTTTTCGTTTCATGTTAGAAACCATTGGAGGTTGTTAATCATTTTGTTGTAATTTCATCCTAAAACGCCCCACTACTAGAAAATAAAATTCAGACTCTTGAAATTGAATGCAAAAGCCACTATCATTTTCTGGTGGAAAGTATTCAAAATCTTTCATGATAAATACATCCAGACTTCAAACACCAATCCATAAATAAGGAATTATTTTCTCTAAGGCGATGTAGGTGAAAGCGCGGTGCATTATTTATAACAATGTAATTAATTGAATTGATGTCGGGAACAACTAAAAAGCAAGAAATGATTTGCATTTTCCATTCATCCCTCGACTGGATAGAGACGACATGCAATGACGGATCCAGAGTCGGATTCTACTGGGTTTCTTTTGGTAGTTTTTTACTAATTTTCATTATTTTTTCCCAAATCATACAAAGTTTACACTAATTTTTTCCATTTTCTTCGAATCGAATGGGTTCATAGAAACCCATATAACCATGCTAAATCCGCCCCTGACGACATGGATGTCATTTCCAAGCTAAAGATATAGATGGAGCTTATAAAAAGCAAGTAATGATTTGCATTTTCAAAAATATTATTTAAATCAAAAGAGAGAAAATATAATGAGGGATCCCAAACTAGATGCATTTGTGTCTTTTTTTTTTTTTTTTTATCATCAAAGATTCAATGAATGCACTAATTTTACATCAAAACAATTGTAGAGTAATGTAGTTTGATGGGTAAATTAAATATTGATTATTTTAATAAAATTGTTTGCTATGTTCAATTCATGCCGTTTTCTGTCTCCTATTTTAGCCAGTTTATATGATTTGATCCATGTGTAATAAAAATATAATTCATTCTTTAAATATAGATTGTGAGAAATTTATCTCATATCATAAAAATTGGGAGCCACAAAATTAAAATTGTGATAGAAGGAAACTTGAAAAAGAATTAGAAACTTTTGCATTTGCGTATAAACTAATTGCATTTAAAGTCTAATTGATAATTAATTTTTTGATGGCTAATTACATTTGTTAATATCTTATATATATTTCTTTAACTTTATAATGTTTTAATTCTCTTAATATATTTTAGAGAATTATTTATTGATACATAGGTTGAGACACAAATACAACTATTATCCAAAGGTGGTTTGTTTTTTTAGACAAACAGCTTATTCATATGGTCAGTTGTCCGTGGCAAGAAACGGTTTTGGCCGAGAAAGGGGCTGTAAAGACTTATAAATAATATAGATAAGGGGAAGCTGGTTTCTTAGCGTTTAGAGCGGTTCATTGCCGTTGCTCTGTTTTATCTTAGCTCGCCAAGTTTGTACATATGCTTCATATAAAATATATGTGAATAAATATTTTTCGTATTACATTTTTTAGTTCATTGTAATTTAATATTTACATAAGTAATGAAACGTTTCTTTCGCTTCAAAGTTTATGTGCAACACTGTTAAATATTATAATTTACTTTGAGCCACCCGTGTAACACACGGGTACTTAGACTAGTATTATTAAAATGAAAGGAGAGAAAAATATAATGTTTTTAGTGTAATTATAGTAAAGAAATAATGAAAAGCATGTGAATGCTTATAGGTAGGAGCCTAAACAAAACAACTGAAATCTACTGGTTATTGCTTTAAGGCAGGGAGATGTGTCTAAGACCAAAGGGTATGGGGCACGGCTCCTCCCCCCCCCCCCACGCTCCCCCACGTTCCGGATCGTCCCACACCGCCCCCCTGGCGGCCCCCCGACGGCCCGTCGCGTCCCTCACATCCCCCTCAAGACGGTAGCGACGAGGTGCAATGGTGGGCCCCCTTCATTTCTTCTCTCTCTCTCCTTTATTTTATATATTAATTTTTTATTATTGGGTAGTCCCCACACCCTTGGATAGTCTCCTTTGAATGGTCCTTCATCGAATGTAACGTGGTGCCTATATGACGGATAGTCCCCAAAGCGACTACCAAAACCATACCCAATGGTCTAAGTATCCACTTGTCTAGTGTCTCATAATAAAGAAAAAGAACATAACTTATTCATACGGATTTTTTTTTTTTTTTAATTTCACCAAATTGAAGAGAATAAAATTCTCTTTAATTTGGTGTATTTAAAGAAAAAATACATTATAGTAAAAAAGAAAAGTGACACCCTGAAGGGGTATGGTCTCAAATCTCACACTGAAGCAGTCGTGAGCGACTATCACCCTTATCAAACACCCCCACTAGCAAGGATTTATCTGCATCCGTGCGGGCACGCGTGAACGCACTCGGCGATTCCAATCGGTCAAGTGATGAGAAGACTTACCTTCTGTACGAAAACGGATATTTTCGTCACGACAATGGATGCGGTAACAACGGCAGTTACCGCACATAACGATGCGGCTTAGCACTGCATTTTGTACGCATTTTCGTCAAAGCAAGGGACGCAGAAACAACAGCGATTACCGCAGATAGCGATGCGGCCCAGCACTGCATCCTATTGACGACGCAAGTGGGACTGGCAACTTGACTTAGGTGGCCAAAATAGCAAGTGGCACTGATAGCAGTCATCTGTCAGTCCATACGTAAGCAACGCTGGCACACAGACTGACAGCCACAGCGGGACGTGGCGTCACCTCCATGACCTACGCGTCTGACATACCTGCAAGGGGATGCGCATTATCAGTCTAGCCACTCAATTACCATCCTTCACTCTTCGGCTATATATACCCATCCCGGACCAGGTTTGAGATATCGCTTATCAAACTCTCTCACTCTTACACTCTCAAGCAAATTACTGATTCTTACGCTGGAGAGTGGTAACAAGGAGCACCACCCACCCCATCCTCCTTGTTACGAGTCATGGTGTTTTTCCCTTCTGCAGGAGACAGATCAGCGAACGATCCAACCACCGATCCTCGGAAAGAAGGAATTAACCCTACTTGACGAGATTAGTGAATTAACCTCCCTTAGTTAACCACTGTTTCATCACACCCTTTTAAAAATGTGGAGGGAAAAGGAAGAAAAGGTTAGATATTATTTGTATTTGGTCAATGTATGATTTTCGGAAAAGAAAAGATAAGAAAAAGTCTCTTCCTATGGGTTTCACATATTATTATGACTCCAATGAGGTAGTGGGTGATCAAAGACGCACTACTTGGGTTTCACATATTCCCTCCACATTTTTTTTTATTTTCAAAAAAAAAAAAAAATGTCCCACTTGTCCATTTGATTTTTGATATAATACTTCTGAATTGCTTATAGAACAAGTTGTTTTGTTTTGGTGAATAGTTATGTACCACTAGATAATGGAGTATTTACCCGCTATTTCGGTCACAAATCACTCTTAAGGGCCATTTGCGGTTGAAATTCACAGTTGCAAATACCCCTCACAAACCAAATTTACAACCACTTTTTGTGACTGTTCAAGAGTTTGCGGCTGATATTAGCACAACCGAATATCTTTGGTCTCAAAGTCATCGATCAGAAATATCTTTGGTCTCAAAGTTAGCGATCAGACTTCACATGTAATTGTTTTTGTGACCGGAAGGTCTAGCAGCTATCTTGCGATATGTGTACGCCCCAAACTCTGTATATAGGACGTGTAAACTTTGTTACTATATGATAATATATTTGCTCGGCGGGCCAGATTCCACTTGACAAGATATGTTCATTTGGTTATTCCTATTATCAGTTCGTATAGGTAAACTAACTATATTGTATAGATCCATTTGTAGTTGTTTTTTAACGATGAATTCTATGATTATAAAACGGGCCAGCATATTTAATTGGTTTGTTTCTCTTTTTTCTATCCTATTGCTGTTCTTATACTTATTAATGACATTCATTTATTCGTCCAAAGCTTTTAGGGGAACCCTAGGGAGAGAATTAAATCAAAAGGCTACGAAGTGTAGAGTCAAGAATAGGGCTGTCCAAAAAGCTCGCGGTTCGGAGCTCGCTCGAATTTAGCTTGGAAAAAGCTTGCTCGATATAGCTCGGTTTGAAAGTGAGCCGAGCCGGCTCGGCTCGGTTAGAAAGTGAGCCTAGCTCGGCTCGGCTCGTGATGAGCCAAATTGGCTCGGTTTGGCTCGCTTGGTAGCTCGGCTCGACTTAGCTCGAATTATTTTACTTATAATATATTTTATTTTTATATACATATAATATATTACAAAAAAGTTATTATTATTTACATGTATTTAGACTTGTAGTTTGATATCTATGACATATTTAAAGGTTGATTGTCGTGCTAATAAACAAATATTGTATTTACTTAAAATATAAAACTTATTTTGTGTTGTTTAACGTGATTTTGGCTTGTAATGTTTTAGGTTGAACTTATTTTAATATGTTCTTTTCAAGTATTGAATAATATTTAGAATACTGAATTTTGAGAGCTATGTATTAATTTTTATTTTTAAAATCGAGTCAAACCAAGTCGAGCCGAGCCAGCTCGGTTTAAAACCAAGCCGAGCCTGAGCTTAGATTTTCAGCTCTGTTTCAAATCCGAGCCGAGCCGAGCCAACTCGGTTTATAATCAAGCCGAGCCCGAGCTTGCCCTAGCTCAGCTCGGCTCGGCTCATGAACAGCCCTAGTCAAGAATAAAGAAATTTAGTCAGATTTTGTGCCTTCATTTAATTGTAACCTATTTGAATTTTCATTTATTTCAACTTTCAAGTTAATTTTTTTTTTTTAATGGCAAATTTGGATCACTGACGGACTACTGGAGTATCATCGTGCCACCAGCGGAACCACCCGATCATATCCATCTCTAATTGATTATATCATTTTATTCTAAATAGTAACTAAAAGGATTGCATGCAAGTATACCATATATAAATGAAGACCACTTGCATGTACAATATTGTAACGTATCATAAAGACAAGAAAACCTTACCTGGCACTGCAATCATCAAGAAAGACGATAGCACCATCGCCATCTATGCATTTAACAAGGTTAAAAACGGCAGCATCAAAACAATCAACACAACGATCTACGGTGAGGTAGTTCCGGCACTGCGCTTCAGCAAAAACCGGGTCCCCACCACTTGAATTCTGTGCTCTAGCATAAAGAACTCTTTTGCTCAATAGTTGCATTCTGAGTTCTTCTAAGGTAGAGTTGCGGTTTTTGAAAAAGTTTGACCTCGGCACGCTACCACGGCAGTGGTTGGGAATGTCTGGATAGTTAACACTCGTGTTTGATTGCGAAATCGTGGTCTTGGTTAACAATAAAACTACCAACACCACAAGCACCGTCGTCATCAGCCAACTGAGAACCCGGAAAGAACTTAGGAGAAAAACAAGAGAGGTGTAGTATGGTTTCCTAGCTATTGCTTACTAAACTTAACTAGAATTTTGATTTTCTCATGTGTGCGTTGAAATTTGTGGGGTTTGAACTCAAAGTATTGGTCAATGATTTCACAATGGAAAAAACAGAAATTAAATAATAATAATAATAATCAACTTGAGCCTAAATAGTCTAACCAAAAATGACTGTAGGTCCTACTTTATTGAGACGAGTCAATTACTTGAGGCTACCAAACGTGTTTTTTTTTACTTTTAAGTTGTATTAATATTTGGAAAAGAAAATTGAGAAAGTAGTATATCATTTATTATACTAACAAGCTGGTTGAAGTTCACACAAGTCATGTATGAAAAAGGCACTTAACATGTTTTCTGCTAGGTTAATCCTGATCAAGTTGATATATAGTTTGGTTAAAGTTTAGGTTGGAAGTGTAATTACTAGAAGTATTATGTTACTATTGTAAATACATTGTTATTATGTAAACGTTTTGTTGCTTAGAAGTGTATACACACATCGAGTTTGTAATCGGTGTAATGTTACTCAATCATATAACAAAATACAAGAATTCTCCGTTAATCGTTCTATTGGTTTAACAGTTTGATAACAAGTTGGTATCAGAGCGGTTTACACTATCCAAATTAAGAACATCATTCGATTAGATCATCATTGGTTGAACTTTGAAGCCAGCGATCCGACCCGAATCAACACCATCGTCAAATTGATAAACAACCGACCTCATAATTAATTTCAGACGAAGCAAAACTGTTTTAATTGTAGGTACTATCGATTACAATCAGGGGTTTGCATATTGTTTCAATTAAAATTTAGTTTTTATAAGTAACAGAAAAACCGATTTGAAGTTGATTGTCTCTAGAGAGGCGATTGATTGAATCCATTGGTGAGTTGAATCAAAATATCAAAGCGCTTTACATCAAGAACAAGATTAAAGACCGGATTAAACATCCTTTACAAATCCGTTTCATGAATCGTCTCTCACACTATTTTTGGAATCCTTTTTTTCTTCTTTTTTCTTATTCCCAATGTTAATCGTACGTTGTATTGATATTTTAGAAAGCAAATTTAGAACTTAGTCTATTACTAATTTGATTAAGTAACAAGTTTGTATTTTCTAAACACACCTATTGTTGTAAGCATATGGAGAGAAAGCGAAAGGGGGAGGAGAAAGGGATACGACAGACCTCAACTGGTCAACGAAGAACTAAGAAGGAGAAAGGTGGAAAAACAACAAAGGATCAACAAACCCAAAGACGAAGATGAAGACTCGAACTGTTTTAAATGGAAGCAAACAAGAAAACTGGAGGCTCATGGGAAGACCAAATGGAAACTGACTATTCAAATTACATCGTTCTTTGAAAGTTATAACCCCTAGACATCCTTAAGTTCAAGGGTTATATGGTAATTAGTATAAAGATTGGCGGTTACAAAGTTGAGGGTCTATTTGTGACAAGACAGAACTTGGTAACTACCACCCCAAGGGTGGCGAAATAGACACCCTTGATCGATTGGCAGCCACAAGAAAGAAGGGACGCGACTTTTGATTCTAGAGACACACCCCTTCATGTTTAATTACATCCAAATATTCAAGAGACGCACCGGTTCGTGAAAGGACGCGTCTATTGGATCGCACCCATTAGAAACTATAAATAGGGCTTTGGATTTCATTTGTAGAAACACATTCATGTATTCAGATATTCAATTTATATTCAAGTTATTCGATTGTCTAGAGATCAAAGATCCATTTTGGGGCCAACAATTGGTACCAGAGCATCAGGCTCTAGGTATCGCAAGGAATTCGCGATCAGGTTTTATTATTCTTTCTCAATTCGCAAGTTAGTTTTATTTTCGGTTCAGGGTCGAACCAGGGGTTAGGAATCTAGGGTTTGATTCCGGGATTTAGTGCGAATTAGATTGATTGGTTATTACGCTTTGGAGTTATACGTGGGTTAAGAATTGAAGGTTCTAGAAAGTCAAAGTTTACCGGTACAGGAGTTTGTATTGGTGGTCAGAAATTTTTGAAACAAGAAAAATAAGGTTTATTAAAAGTGAAGATTGTTCGGTCAGAGGATATGTCAGGGGTAACCGGAAAAACTTCACAAATTGTAATTCAAAAGGAAGGAAGTTCTCTTTCCCAATTTTAGTGTCCAATCCTGAAACCGACAAATTATACGGTATGGGCAATACGCATCAAAACCATACTAGAAGCAAATGGACTTTGGGAGATGACAGAACCGACAAACGCTACGCAACAAGATGTGAAAAAGGACAAAGCAGCGATCGCATATTTGTTCCAGGCAATACCGGAAGATATGGTTTTGCAAGTGGCAAATTGCAAAACAGCAAAAGAGATATGAAACACATTGAAGACGAGACATGTTGGTGTGGACCGAGTGCAAAAGGCGCGTTTACATACACTCATGTCAGAATTTGAGTTATTACAAATGAAGGAAGATGACACAATAGACGAGTTCACTACAAATGAAGGAAGATGACACAAGATGACACTCATGTCAGAATTCAAGATCTACAACAACTCAAGAATGTTCGTGATTAGGGGGTGAATGAAAGTTATAATCCCTACACATCCTTAAGTTCAAGAGTTATATGGTAATTAGTATAAAGATTGGTGGTTACAAAGTTGAGGGAATATTTGTGACAAGACAGAACTTGGTAACTACCACCCCAAGGGTGGCGAAATCCCTTGGGAGACACCCTTGATCGATTGGCAACCACAAGAAGGAAGGGACGTGATTTTTGATTCTAGAGACACACCCCTTCATGTTTAATTACATCCACATATTCCAGAGACGCACCCGTTCGTGAAAGGACGTGTCTATTGGATCGCACCCATTAGAAACTATAAATAGGGCTTTAGATTTCATTTGTAAAAACACATTCATGTATTCAGATATTCAGTTTATATTCAAGTTATTCGATTGTCTAGAGATCAAAGATCCATTTTGGGGCCAACATTTCTTCATTTGGAATCTGTCGAAGAATATCTGTGAAAGCACACTTACTAAAAAGATTGGAGTTTTCGGTGACCTGAGGAGTGTGTACATTGCAAACAAAAGAGACAGACATAAGAACTTTTTTGGTTTCTTGCGTTTTGCAAATGTGAACGATGTGGAAGAAATGGTAGAAATGATGAGCTTCGTTACAATTGAAGGGGAAAATCAGTGTTAATGCGGTTAAATATGACAAGTGGGAAAGTGTTAAACAACCAACACACTCCATAACAAGGACACAATAGGGAACCAGAGGACACATTATGGTGGCATAGTTTTCGAACATTGACCACACGTGGGGTTGAACACCGAATAAATACATACGCATCCCTCGCCATTCAGGTAAGCAGTTCTCAATAACAACAACCAAGATCGGGGAACGTCTAAAACCATTATTCTTGCCCCTGAAACAATAGAAATTGAAGAAAGGTGGAGTTCGCGTTCAGTAATCAGGGAGTCTAGAAGTATATTCGTTTTAAACAACTTGAAAACATTGGAGGATATGATCAAGGATACTGAGGTAAGAATAAGGTGCATAGGGGGATTGACTGTCATGCTTACCTTCCCAAACCCTAGGGAAGCTAAGGATTTTTTTGAGATAAAACAAAAACAATGCAAGACGTGATTAAACAATGCAAGTCTTTATTTAAGGTTGATTCCCTGCCAGAAAATAACTTGTTCAATAAACCTAACTCCTTGAACAAAGAAACATCAAATTGTAACATGAATGATTCGTTTGGGGATGATAGCTTCAATTCAAAGGGACGATGGATGACAACAAGACGTCTGATTCAAGTGCCAAGAGTATCAGTGGCAATAGCCAAGAGGGCACCATGAACTCTTCATAGTTTATCTAAAACTTACCGTAGTTTGGCGACAATAATACGGTTTCGGTCGACATAGGGGTGCAAGAAACTTGGGTTTTTCAGACATCTAAGTGATTAATTTAAGCAATTTCAGTTGTGAAATGCGTAATGTCATCAAAGGTGATGACAATGAAAATGGTCGATTATGAATTTTTTATCCCTAAACATCAAAGGTGTAGGTAGCGAATCGAAGGCTCGGTGGGTTCGCAGATTGTTTAACACTCACAAAATTATTTTTCTCTCAATTCAAGAAACACAATTTGCAGACGGAGCAAAGATAAAAGGATGTGATTTTTAGGGTAATGAAAAATTCGATCAGAGGAGACAGATTTACGAATCAAAGTGATGGGGCCTGCTTTGCATCTAGAATCCAAAGATCTTCTTGAAAGGTAACATTATAGAACATTAGTCTTATTTCATTATTAGCAGGAATATTAAAGGCGTGGATTAGGATTGCCACGTAGTGAATCATTATGGTCCTTGTTTACTTTCTGATAATAAAACAATGTTTGTAGGACATGATTATTTGAATTCGCTATGAGAGGGTCTAAGTTCACATATTTTACAAAACGAGAAAGGAAAAATTAGTTACATTTGACATAATGTTGGTAAATTAGGCTTTCATTGATTTATGGTCAGACACATGCTTAACGGCGTCACCGCGGTCTTTCTGATTACTTTAATCACTAAACCATTTGATTGTAATCCATTTCTGTTTAGATGTTTTCATTTGTGGCTGGAAAAAACAGATTTGGAAGACATCGTGTCGGAAGCTATTAATGCGTTCAACTACATGGGTACTCCATACATTTTCTTAGATAAAAAGTTAAGATGGTTCAAAGATAAAATCAAAGCTTGGGTCAAAATAAATTGAGTGAAGGAAAACAAGAATGTGAATAAAGCGCAAATGGAATGACACGAGATGGAAGAACTTCTGGAAAATAGGGTGTTGAGCAAGGAAGAAAAATGGACGAGGGTCGAATGCTCGAAGGATATAACTGAAATGGAGTCTCAGTTGACAAAGGATCTTAAACAAAAATCCCAAGTAAATTTGGCCTTCTTTAGCGATAATAATTCAACATATTTCCATCGGATCATAAAGCATAAAGCCTTGATTAGTAGGGTGAACGGGCTGGATATGACCTGAAGGTGACTCAAATTAGAAAGGAAGCTCATTACTACTTTAGAAACAGACTCAAAGAGTCCCTAAATGAAAGATCTATTATGGATGATAAAGGTTTTAAGACTCTTTTCGAGTCTGATGCTGTATTTCTGATCAGGCCTTTCACCGAAGACAATCTGAGATTGGCGGTTTGGGATTCTAGAGGCAGTAAGGTGCTGTTTGTTTTTTAAGAAGTAAAATGTCTGAAGTCTACGGACCACATCTGCAGACATTTGTAGAAGAAGACGTGGATCAAACCTCTGTAGTTTGCAAGAAAAATGTTGTTGTTTTTTAATGTATGTAGACTTCTCAAATAAACTGGTGGAAAGTGATGGTGTTTAACTCTTTGCAGACCTTAGAAGATCTTAGAAGTGGTTGGGCAAAGTCTGCGCCCAAAAAGAGTTCGCGTAGACGTTATGGCATGATCATAGGATTTTCTAACGATAAGGCCGAAATGGATTAATGATATTCTTTCATCGGCTAGATCCTCGACATTGGTCAACGGGTCTCCCAATTTCGAATTCCAATGTTTTAGGGGAATGAGACAGGGAGATCTGATGTCTCCTTTCTTATTCATTTTGGTTATGGAAGCATTTAGGTTATGATCAACAAGGCGTGTGACATTGGTTTATTCAAACCTTTTACGTGCCCTAATAATGGCCCTAATATATCGCATCTATTATGTAACACCTCACAACATCATGTCTTATACAGTGGTGACACGTGTCTTAAACCCTGATCATGTTAAAAGATAACTTGAAGGACTAAAACTGTCAAGCAATGTAAAGATGTAAATGGAAGGACTAAAAGCGTCAACATGCCAAACTAGTGCCCCTGAATGACCTTAGAAGATATTCATATTTGTTATTGAATAAATTGACGGACAAAAGAAGCCGTTTGTGCTTAAAAATTAAAAGTTACGAAGCACAGGGGTTAAAAGTGTCAACATGTTAATTCTTACCTCTGAGTGACCTTTTAACGTTTCCGAAGCTTTGTAATATATTAATATACCCTCATGAATATCATATAATGATTCACTAAAGATCCGGTGCAATTATGTAATATTATTTGCAATTATCAAGAATAAGGGTTAAAAGTGTAAAAGTGAGGATTCTTCATTCGGGAACCATTTTCAATATGTCCAAGACATCTTTTTGCATGGCTACACTCCCTAGAGCATCCAAGACCTGACTATATTGACCATACATGCTGAAAATGTCAGATTATCAAACAATGGAAGTGCAGGGGCTGATCTTGCAAACAAACAAAAAAGTTTTGAAACTGTACTCCCCCGCGTGTCGCGCATGATCTCCCTGCGCTTGGCGCGATACGTGGGCGGGACCAAAATCCAGCAACAACTGGCAGTTGCCCAGCTCTGCAACCTGCAATCTTTTAAAAGATTTCTGCAAACTGTTTTGGATTTCAGCTGCATGTTAACGGTTTTGCTAAACCACTGGACACTTGGAAACATCATAAACCATCTGAGGACACATGGAATCATCTCAATTCACCCTCATTCACTATAAATAAGGGCCTTAGTTGCTCATTGTTCTTGCACATTCAAAATAAATTCACATACAAACTCTCAACTGAGTTCTCTGAATCATCTTGGTCTTCTAGGAAGCTCTCTTAATCTAAATCTTCGTGCCAAGGACTCTTGTAAGTGTACTTAGCCTCTGTATTTAAGTTTTCATTAGTGTAATGACCGAAAGTCAAAGTCAGCGTAATTCTGCTTTGACTTAGTGATTAATCACTAACGGTCCAGCCATTATTCGAATTGAAAGTGGCTATTTGTTGGTAATTATGTAGGTGTTAAACCCTTAAAAGGGCACCTTCTAATTATCACGTTATCTCAGTCAATTGTCGTGTCAAAGTTATGAACAAAAAGTCAAACGAGTCAGTTTTTACAAAATAATTCATAACCGATAATGTAGAAGTTATGGAACATGTTTTAACACTTAAATAACTTGGTAAATAATATAAGAACATGTTTAGGCATGTTCAACCCGACAAATTCTGAGTTTAGCCTCGGTCGCAATCGAAAGTCGCAAAATTAGACTTTTGCTTTGACTTTCAGTTCTGACCCGATTTAGCTTAGTTTAGTTATGCCTTAGGGTTCCTTTGGGACCAAATTACATGTTAGTATAACCCTCTGAGATTATACTATATGGTTCCATAGAAATCTGATTAATTTGCATGTTCCCGTAAATGCTTAAAATGGACCATTATGCCCTTTTATCAATAAAACGAGATTCTTGAAAATGTGAGAGGACAAAAACCTTTATTACTGATATATTAGTATGTCCTAAAAATTTGACATCCGTTTCTGGTCTGAAACAAGAGTTATGCACGATATCGTAAAACGAAAGCTTTTTATTAATTAAATAGCATTTTTTTTTTTTGGCATAAATCACATTTAAACCCAAATTTTGGCACCAAACTTTCTACCCACTGTTATAATATAATATTTTGGGATTTTTTGAAAATTTTGTTAAGTTTTATACTAACCGTAACATAGAGTTCTAGCATAAATTCGGTAATTGACGATAAAGCCCTTTATGTTAATAAAATGAGTTTAACATATGATTTGCATACCAAACCTTTTCCTACTGATATCATATATTAAATAAAATATTTTAAACACTTGAGACTGATCAAAATTTCATATTTCCTTAAACAACCTGAATATCGTCAAATACCGACTTTTATGCGATTTAGGCGCATAGTATGGTTTAAAACCATATTTAGCACCTAAGACTTGTTACCAACTGATTTTAAAAATAAATTTTTATAATTTAACAGTAAGTATAAGTAATGAACTCAGATTTCCAAATTTAATCCTTAAAGCATATGTGAAATGACCAAAATGCCCCTACGGTGCATAGTTTGGCCATAAATGATAAAATTCACATATGTATGATATCTTAATGATGTAACTTGTTAAAATAAATATTTTTACTGATTGTTTTAGACCAGAACCTCAGATTCCTATTTAACCTCTTTTATAAACTTTAAAATGACCAAAATACCCTTACGCGGCTTAAATTGGTTTTAAATTCGTTTTGGGCATAATGGAATGTATCCTACTGATATCACAACATATGTATAGCATATTAACTTCTGGAACTTGTACATGACTCATTTGGTTAGCCGTTATGCATATTCGCGTTCGGTACGGTTTATGTAACTAGTTTACATAAATTAACCGAAACGGGTCAAACCTTATCATTCTTACTTCAAAATCCAGAATGTGTTTAGTTACCCACTTTATACAAGTCTTCATACTTGTTGGGTCTAAATCACATTCTAATCCGGTCTTCGCTTAATCTTCGTTTTGAACCGTAAACCTTTCATTAAAACTAATCGGTCTAAGTTTAAACTTAAATAAGACCCGTTAGGAATCTAATAGGTTATTAAAACCTTCCTTCCAGATTAGGAGTCCAGTAAAAGCTACTTGTACTTGCTGATTGAAATACGACTGAGAATAAAAGTAATTTTTGCTCTAGGTAAATACTTTTAACTTATTTCCCTTATACGGGCTTGGGATACGGTAAATTGTTAGCGCTTGGTCGGGTATTGAATCTTTAATCGATTAGTGGTTAAATCATTGAGACAACCCGTTTTAATCTGTTTTGTTTTATCTAAGCCTTTGGGGGGTTAATGACCGTGTCCTGGATATCCTTTGCTCATTCATTTGAAATGGCCATGACTTAAGCACGGGGTGTAGGCATACACCTGACAGTGCGTATGTAAAAAGATATACCCACCTGATGAGGATAACTCATCGTGGGTTTATATTATCTGGTGTGTCTATTAATCTTGTTCCGGCTTCTATCCCGGGTCCTGAACTTACGACAAACATATAAATCTGTATACAAGATTATTTTTATAATTGTCCCAAGTTATAAAAGATTATTTGTGCCTGGTGCATCCAAACCAATTTTATAAACACTTTTCAAAAGAATCGATTAATTGTATTTATCAGTGTAAACTGACGTATTTTTCAAAAAGGCTAAGTGCATGTACTAAGCGTAATGGGCTGGAAAACTCCTGAGTATTAAATAAAGAGTCTTTCAAGCTTCTGATACTTAAAGTCTGTTGAACAATATTCTTTTTGTTTTAAGATCCGCCTGTGGATCCATTTACGATCCGTTGTGTAATATTTTGTTATACTTTCAACTCGGTTTGTATAATTACTTTTAGACTTCCGTTGTGCATTAAACTGTGATTACTTGACTATGATGATATCAACTACGTTACGATACTCCCCACCAGGCCCACCGGTAATACATGGAAATATCGGGGTCTGACAGGTTGGTATCAGAGCCAACATTGAGTGAATTAAACACTAGCCTTTTGTGTTTAATCTCAATGACATAGTTGCACATTCCTTGACTTCCGAGTCTAGGCAAAGGACTTAGGATTAATCCTAATCTTAAATTGTTTTCTTTTGTTTGTTTCTTTTGTTTGTTTTGACAACAACAAGGACAAAATGCTGCCACGTGTTAGAGGAAGAGGTGGAAGAGGAAAGGCCCCAGTTTTAACAAGAAATGATCACGAAGCTGGGCCATCTCACAGCCGCACACCATCCGCATCACTCGGATCAAGTCCTCATGAGATTGGAGGACCTACCTTGAGCTGGCGAGACGCTCTGTCTCGCTTAGCTCCTCACCATCTTATCATGATTCATTCGGGCTGCATCAGAACGACGAGTCCGACCACTCCCACCACTCCTTCATACCTTTGCAGCGATCTGGTTCGCACAGTGCTTTCCAGAACCCGACCCCCTTTTTCCAGAGCCGGTTCAATCCAATGAACCAAATACAAGAACCAGAGGGTCCAAACCCTTTGGGACCGGCGTATCACTACCCTGAGATGCAGGGCAGGGATATGGACGAAGACCCAGATTCGGAGATGCTACCAACTGGGACGCCAACGCATACCATCTAGATATCAAGCGGATCATCATTTCATGGTTCGCCATACAGGGGCCCTGACATTTTTGATGAAAGATGGGCCACATACAAGTGGGAGTACACTCCCCCTCACAACCCACCTCCACAACAGCAGCAGGATCCCTCAGAGGATCCGCTTTCCAGGCGGTCACGCCACCACCACCGCCACAGCCAGAACAGCAACAGCCTCCAGAACCACCGAGGCGAAGAAGATCAGGTGCACGGATGTCCGTGCGTGGGGCTTTCCACTTAAGCACCCCCAACACTCAAATAAAAGCCACTACCCGTCGTTGTATGAATGTGACAACTGGCACCAAACCGGTAATTTCCGTACACTTTAATTATTATTTAATGACTGCAATTATGTGCTTAAATGTCAACATTGTCTGATTTCTTACTATACAAGTGAATTCATGCACGTTTTATACTACAAAATATTGCTTTATGTATTAATGAATAGCGTTGCGTAGAAATACTAGTAAACTAACCGGTAAGACACATTATGTCGACAAGTCTGCAGAAGACAGTCAAACAATAAAATTGGAGCCTAGATGTAGGTTCAACATCAAGAATACATTAAAACCCAAGAGTACATGCAAGGGTTAACATATAGACATTCCGAAAGCTAAAATACGCAGTAAAAAGCACCCGAAACACACTTTAACGCATAAATATTATGCATAATTCATGATTTATTATCCAGGATACCCTCCTAAGTGTTGGGAATTAAAAGGGTTACAAAAAGGTACATAAAGGACACTAAACAGTGCAATTTAGCACTTTAACGAACCGGTATTTAACCGAACAACCGGACATTCCCCGGAACATAAAAATATTACTAGAAGCATTGTTTTAATGTTTCCGAACTAGTTATAGTCCCCGAACACCATAACACCCCTTATAACGTAATAACGCATTAAATCCCTAAACTTACTACTTGAAACCAACTTATTTATGAACAAGGGAGTAAATATACACTTTACCCCCCCCCCCCTTCATGTATACGGTCACATGGGGAAGTGACCCCCACCATATATTGCCAATATCTTACAAGATCCCATTAGATTTGTTTTGATATTTCTTGGATTTATTTAGATTTTATATGATATTGTGAGATATGCTAAAGATCTTGTCCTACTTATACACCATCATCAACCTCACACTTCACACCACACCCTCCTCCCTTCTCCCTCCTCACGGCTCCAATCCACCATCACACACCACCCATTTTCATCCATTGTTCATCCACTTCAAGGCTTACATAAGGTGCTAGAAGGTCACTAACGAGGCTCGGTGCTCACGGAACTTGAAGGACCTTCTTCATTTGCTCTTACCCAACACTTTTGTCATCTTCAAGTCCTAGTAATCTTCCCTAGCCATGTTGCTAGTGGTGAGCCCTCATAATCTCTTATTACTTCATATATTGATTGGTTAAGAGATATATTATGGTGAAAAATTACTAGAACACTAAAGAATATGAACATGAATCTTTCTTATAAACTTAAATACATAAGAATATATGTTGAATATGTTGATTTGCTTTTGTTGATTTATTATTAGTGTTGGTGATGTTAGACATCATATGGGAGCCTACTAGATTGTGATTAAACACATGATCTAGTGAGTTAAAGTGATGATCTTGTGAAAGACCAAGATCTTCATACTTTATGTCTTCATGAACATGAATAATGAAATGGGTTTTCTTATGTAAAGATGGTTGAAACAAAATACAACTCTTGTAAATGGGTGATTACAAAATAACTTTCTCAAGAAACCAAAATTATTTACAAGACTTACAAAGTCATGGTTTTTAAGTAAACTAATAATATTTTTAGTGATTAAACAAGAATAGAAACATGTCTGTAACAAGAAAAATACAAGAGAAGTATTTTTAGAAAAATCATCCTACAAGTTGTAAATGACTAAATTCTCCAAGAATAAGATTTACAAGCAAACAACCATGTTTTTAAGAGTAACTCAACCTACTAAATAACATGGTAAGTTACTACAAGTTTTTACAGAACTTCAAGTTCATGATGTAGTGTGATTTACTTGATTTTGGCACTTGATAAGTGTAGAATAAGTTGTTGATGATGAATTAAAAGAAAATAAACACATGTTTTGAAAACATGGGAAACCTCCATTTTTAGGGGAAACTCTGTCAAAATTTCTATAAATTTCTATAAATTTTGACACTTAGAAAAATATATAAGTTTTTGAGAAACATATTCCCTAAAAATGTATTTAAAACATTTACCAAGGTTTCCCTAATTTTTGTGTTAAGAAATGATGATTTCTTCAAGATTAAAAATTTATATTAAGTATGTATATTTTTGAGAAAATATATATATTTATCGATCACCAAATTTTGTGTTAAGTGTATGTAGTATGTATTATATGTGATAGTGTATTAGGACTTGAAAATACACTAAATATTCCTAAGGAGTAAAGATACAAAATATACATACAACATACTTAGACAAATACAAGAAAATATATTTATGAAAATATATTACTTGAAAGAATAAATAACTTGGACAAGTTATGAACATGAAGTGAAGATTTAGACAAAATACACAATTCGGGTGCAAAATACAAGATACTTATATTTATTTTTGAGAAAATAATACAAGTAAGACACATAGTTAAAAAATGTAAATTATTTTTAACATAAGAACAAATACATAAAAGATAGTGACTTGTACTTGTGCGATACAAGTCTAGTGACTAACGTTAATAAAACACGTCTAGGTCACGAAGCTAGATAAGCAAATCCGGTGAAGTTTACGACGCAGGAACGCCAAGTTGTGAGTTCATGCTCCCCCCTTTTCTTTAACTGTTTTTGGTTTTATAACTTCGGGGGTGAAATACATGTTACAAATATTACAATGTTTATAAATGGTATGATACAAAAACAAGAAGCACTCTTGGTGATAACTAGTACCAAGTATGATGCGTTTTGAGAAATGATACGAGAAATCGTGTCACGAATAGGGTACCATAAGCACCATTAATCGTGTATATACTTAGACCGCAGAACAAAAGGTTAGATCTAATGGGTACTAGGGCAGCCCCACTCTTGGTGATAACTAGTACCGAGTAGTGTTTTTGTGTCTCCGTCGTGAATCGACAACTAAAAAAATGCCTATGATTTGGTTCCTTCCTATGTCATGTCACATGTTAAGGGCCTTGCAACCCATTAACAACTTGATACATACATGAATACTTGATTTGTACATGAATACTTGATTTACACAAGATACATACCATGTTTTTCATACAAAGTATACAAACATTCAATACAAGAACTGCACGAATTCACACAAACATTATGTTGACGTTTTTCCAAAACTCACATGTATTTCAGGTAACTAAAAGTGGATGTGCGCGCGGTCTTACTCATGTTCTTGGATGTCATCTATGTTTATCTTTAAATAAAGTTGTAAACTTTCAAGACAATGTTTTATGCTACCTCGTGATGTAAACACTTAAACTATGTTTTCCGTTATGTAATGGTAATGGTGTTTGAAGTTATTTTTATGAGCATGTAGTATGTTTACCAATCGTATGCAATGAAAACCTTTCATGATCACACCTCGTGCTTCCGCCTTAGAAAGGGGTGTGACAGATTGGTATCAGAGCTGCGATTGTAGTGAACCAGGATTCCTTCTCGAGTCTAGTCTACAATCTCTAGGATCCTTTCATGAAAACAATTTTTCAAAGAGTTTTCATTACATAAAAACTTTTCGCGACCTCCACTACCTGAAACTGTTTACAAGATTCAAGAAAAGACACTACGAGACTTAGGGTGCACTAGAGTAGCACTTGTCCGTGATTAAGAATTACTTGAAATTATGTGTGATAATTGATATATGCGTATACTAGAAGTAGAAAGTCACAGGTATACGTGACTTCGTCTGAAAACAGTGACCTATCTGAAGGAAGAGATACGAGGATGAAACGAACTGTGCGGACTGTGCAAGGAGTTACATAATTATGGATGCATGCGTAATCATGGAATTCAGTGCACAGAAACCACAGCAAGTCTTGTCACGTATAGATTCCCTCAGTATAAGTAAAAGGTCAAACGTGAACACCCTTTTCCCCAAGACTATTAAATACTCCTTGGAGTAATGACTTAGGGTATAAAGACAAGAACCGCCAATGTGAAGTAAGGTGTTTACCTAATTATACATGCTTGTTGTTGTATGAATTGATTTATACATTTGGCGGATTGTTTGATGTCACTTATGTGGTATATGCCTGCATAAATATATACTACTATTGTCTCGTATGACGATATCAAACAAATGTCTAACCCTATTGTGTTGTGTTCTTTCAGAACATGGCACCAAGAAGAGCTGTGAACGCTCGTGATCAACCTCCTCCTCCCCCACTGCCAAGAACTGCTGAAGAGCTTAACACTCTACTGGAAGAAAGGATCTCCGCAGCTATCGCCCAGTACGAGGCGAACCGTACTGAACACAGTGGAGGACCAAGCAATGCTAGGCAAAATGGTACTGGAGACTCATCTGGAGGAAACGCGGCTCAGGGCTGCACTTTCAAGCAGTTCCTCGATTGCAAACCCCTGAACTATGACGGCACTGGAGGTGCAGTGGCGTTTGTACGCTGGACGGAGAAGACAGAGGCCACTATCCCTATGAGCAAGTGTATTACGGATCAGCAAGTCACTTTTGCTACTCGGTTGTTTGTTGATGAAGCTCTGACTTGGTGGAACTTGCAAGTCCAAACTTTGGGTGATGATGCCGCGTATGGCATGACTTGGGATGAACTGAAAGAGGAAATGAGAGAAAAGTATTGCTCCCGTGTTGAACTCCAAAGACTGGAAACGGAGTTCTGGCACTTGACCATGGAAGGTGCTGACATTAATGGTTATACTCGAAGGTTCCATGGTCTGTCTAGAGTGCTTCCCTACATGGTGACTCCCGAATTTAAGCACGTTGAACGTTACATCTGGGGGTTGGCCTCAGAATTTCGCAGCATGGTAACTTCGGCCAAACCCGCAACCATCACTGAGGCTGTAACTCTGGCTGTCAGCCTTACCGAAGATGTTACCTGTATGAAGAAGTTATCATTGAACCCAACAGAAAGGACCGAGACGAATGCTGAGTCGTCCGGTGATAAGAAGAGAAAGAATTCGAATCCGAATCAAGCAACACGCAACAACAAGGGTTTCAATAACAAGAAGTGTGACCCCAACCCGCCTCAGGTGGCGAAATCTCTTGCAGCCATGAATGACGCTCCAGCTAAGGGATACCTGGGCACTCTACCCAAATGCAATCACTGCAAGCGTCATCACGAAAGAGTTTGTCACATTCCAAAATGCGACAAGTGTGGAAAGCCGAATCACCGCACTGAAGACTGTTGGGGTAAAGGAAAGAATGGGAATGGAAACCGAGGCGGTGTCGGTAATAGAAATGGTGGAGATGGGAGTGGCAATGGTAACCGAACTGGGAATGGAGCTGGGCGAAACAAAGGATGCTTCAGTTGTGAAAGAAACGATCATTTCATGTAAGATTGCCCAAACGGAAACAATGCTCAGGCTCGAGCGTTCGTGATTGGAGTAAGGAACGCACGCGAGGACCCGAACGTGGTCACAGGTACGTTTCCCGTTAACAATCACTTTGCATCCATATTATTTGACACTGGTGCCGATTATAGTTTCATGTCTATGGAATTTAAACGTATGCTTGGGATAAAGTCTAGTAGATTGGATATTCCTTACTCCATAGAACTAGCCAATGGTAAACTTGTTGAATCGGGCGAAGTTGTTAGAGGCTGCACACTAGAACTCGGTGAACGAAGATTTAGCATCGACCTCTTACCTATTCAATTGGGTAGCTTCGATGTAGTGGTCGGGATGGACTGGTTGTCCAAGAACAAAGCCGAAGTTATTTGTCATGAGAAAATCATTCGCATCCCTTTGGCAAATGATGAAACTCTCATCGTACATGGGGAAAAGCGAGACGCGCCTCTGTGAATCATCAGTTGCATGAAAGCACAGAAGTGCTTAAGGAAAGGATGTGTTGCCTTCCTAGCTCACGTTGTAGCTAAGAAGGCCGAGGAGCCGAAACTCGAAGACATTCCTGTGGTGAAGGAAATCCCTGATGTTTTTCCCGAGGATCTGCCAGGACTACCTCCGCAATGACAAGTCGAATTCCGTATAGACTTGGTTCCAGGAGCCGCTCCTGTAGCCAAGGCGCCCTATCGACTTGCACCATCCGAGATGCAAGAATTATCTACACAACTCCAGGAGTTGTTGGATAAAGGATTCATAAGGCCAAGCTTCTCGCCTTAGGGAGCTCCAGTATTGTTCGTGAAGAAGAAGGATGGAACCTTGTAGATGTGTATCGATTACAGAGAACTGAACAAGCTCACAATCAAGAATCGATACCCGCTACCGAGGATTGATGACTTATTTGATCAGTTGCAAGGATCAAGCTACTATTCCAAGATCGATCTTCGATCTGGATACCATCAGTTAAGGATACAAGAGGAAAGCGTACCAAATACTGCATTCAGAACACGCTATGGGCATTACGAGTTCCTTGTGATGCCATTCGGACTGACGAACGCACCAGCAGTATTTATGGATCTAATGAACCGCGTACGCAAACCATATCTCGATAAATTCGTGATTGTATTTATCGATGATATCCTGATTTACTCGCGAACGAAAGAAGAACACGAGAAACACCTCAGAACTATTTTGGAACTACTGAAGAAAGAGAAACTTTTTGCAAAGTTCTCAAAGTGCGAATTCTGGATTCGCGAAGTACAATTTCTTGGTCACATTGTGAATGAGAAGGGCATTCATGTAGACCCGTCTAAGATAGAAGCCATAAAGAATTGGGAAGCCCCCAAAACCCCATCTGAAGTTCGACAATTTTTGGGCTTAGCGGGCTATTATCAATGATTTATTGAGAATTTCTCAAAGATAGCCCAACCGCTAACTACCCTTATGCAGAAAGACAAGAAGTATGACTGGGGTGATAAGCAGGAAGAAGCCTTCCAACTGCTCAAAAATAAGCTATGTGATGCACCGATACTATCCTTGCCCGAAGGCACTGAAGACTTCGTGGTATACTGCGACGCTTCGCATCAAGGGTTGGGCTGTGTGCTCATGCAATGCCAGAAAGTCATTGCTTACGCTTCAAGATAGTTGAAGGAGCATGAAAGAAATTATACCATCCACGACCTCGAGCTAGGCGCAGTGCTATTCGCCTTGAAGATCTGGCAACACTATTTATATGGTACTCGGTGTACAATCTTCACAGATCACAAAAGCTTACAACACATACTTGATCAGAAGGAATTAAACATGCGCCAGCGGCGATGGGTCGAGCTGCTAAATGATTACGATTGTGAGATTAAGTACCATCCTGTAATGGCAAACATTGTAGCGGACGCATTAAGTCGAAAAGAAAGGGTTAAGACCCTAAGGGTTCGAGCATTCGAAATGACGATTCGAACGAACCTCACAGCACGTATTCGTGACGCCCAACAAGAAGCCCTTAAGATGGAAAACTGTAAAGCTGAATACCTCCGGGGTATGTTGAAATATATGGTGCCAAATGAAGAGGGGGGCTTATACTTTAAGAAGCATATTTGGGTTCCGCTTTATGGCGGTATTCGAGAAGTCATCCTTGATGAAACGCATAAATCGAGATACTCGATCCATCCAGGATCGGACAAGATGTATCAAGACTTAAAAGAATACTATTGGTGGCCGAGACTCAAGAGCGATGTTGTTGTTTATGTTGGAAAGTGCCTAACCTATGCTAAGGTTAAGGCTGAATATCAGAAACCATCCGGCCTGCTACAACACTCAGAGATACCCATGTGGAAATGGGAGCAAATCTCGATGGACTTCATAACGAAATTACCCAGGACCCCGAGAGGGCACGATATGATATGGGTGATAGTCGATCGGTTAATGAAGTCTGCGCACTTCCTACCGATCCGAGAAAAGGACAGCACTGGAAAGCTTGCTGAGATATACTTAAAAGAAATTGTGGCACGTCATGGAATGCCTATCTCAATCATTTCAGACAGAGATGGACGCTTTGTCTCAAGAATCTGGCAATCCTTTCAGGAAGCCTTTTGATCTCAACTAGATCTAAGCACGGCATTCCATCCACAAACGGACGACCAGAGCGAACGGACTATACAAACATTAGAAGATATGCTCCGCGCTTGTGTTTTGGACCTAGGCGGCAGCTGGGATACTCATCTACCTTTAGTTGAGTTTTCCAACAATAATAGTTATCATACGAGTATAAAAGCCGCACCGTTCGAAGCTCTGTATGGCCGCAAATGTCGATCGCCTTTATGTTGGGTAGACGCTGGAGACAAACGCATGGTTGGTCCTAAACTTGTATAAGAGATAACCGACAAGATTATGCAGATCTGAGAGCGCATTAAGGCGGCTCGAGATCGACAAAAGAGCTACGCTGATGGAAGACGAAAACCATTAGAATTCAAGGTGGGAGACAAAGTTTTGTTGAAGGTCTCACCTTGCAAGGGCGTAGTAAGATTCGGAAAACGTGGGAAGCTGAACCCACGATACATCGGACCATTCAGGATTTTAGAAAGAATTGGTACTGTAGCATACAAGTTGGAATTACCGGAAGAACTTAATGGAGTACATGATATGTTCCATGTATCCAACCTCAAGAAGAGTCCAACACAAGAAAACGTGATCATCCCTACGGATGAAGTGCATATTGATGACGCCATCGGATTTACAGAACAACCCGTTGAGGTTACCGACTGGAAAGTCAACAAGACCAGGAGGAGCACTGTTAAACTTGTCAAAGTACGTTGGAACTCTAAGCACGGACCCGAGTACACGTGGGAATGTGAAGACCAGTTCAAAGAAAAGTACCCCCACCTGTTAAAGAAGACTCCTGCAAGAGTCAGCTCAGCCTGAATTTCGGGACGAAATTCTTCTAACGGGGGGAGACTGTGACAACTGGCACCAAACATGTAATTTCCGTACACTTTAATTATTATTTAATGACTGTAATTATGTGCTTAAATGTCAACATTGTCTAATTTCATACTATACAAGTGAATTCATGCACATTTTATACTACAAGATACTGCTTTATGCATTAATGAATAACATTGCGTCAGAAATACTAGTAAACTCACCGGTAAGACACATTATGTCGACAAGTCTGCATAAGACAGTCAAACAATAAAATTGGAGCCTAGATGTAGGTTCAACATCAAGAATACATTAAAACCCAAGAGTACATGCAAGGGTTAACATATATGCATTCCGAAATCTAAAATACGCACTAAAAAGCACCCGAAACGCACTTTAAGTGCATAATTTTATTAAATTCAGCTATAAATCAGCTTTTAACGCATAAATATTATGCAGAATTCATGATTTATTATCCAGGATACCCTCCTAAGTGTTGGGAATTAAAAGGGAGACAACAAGGTACATAAAGGACACTAAACGGTGCAATTTAGCACTTTAACGTACCGGTATTTAACCGAACAACCGGACATTATCCGGAACATAAAAATATTACTAGAAGCATTGTTTTAATGTTTCTGAACTAGATATGGTCCCCGAACACCATAACACCCCTTATAACGTAATAACGCATTAAATCCCTAAACTTACTACTTGAAACCAACTTATTTATGAACTAGGGAGTAAATATTACACTTTACCCCCCCCCCCTTTCATGTATACGGTCACTTGGGGAGGTGACCCCACCAAATATTGCCAATATCTTACAAGATCCCATTAGATTTGTTTTGATATTTCTTGGATTTATTTAGATTTTATATGATATTGTGAGATATGCTAAAGATCTTGTCCTACTTATACACCATCATCAACCTCACACTTCACACCACACCCTCCTCCCTTCTCCCTTCTCACGGCTCCAATCCACCATCACACACCACCCATTTTCATCCATTGTTCATCCACTTCAAGGCTTACATAAGGTGCTAGAAGGTCACTAACGAGGCTCGGTGCTCACGGAACTTGAAGGACCTTCTTCATTTGCTTTTACCCAACACTTTTGTCATCTTCAAGTCCTAGTAATCTTCCCTAGCCTTGTTGCTAGTGGTGAGCCCTCATAATCCCTTATTTCTTCATATATTGATTGGTTAAGAGATATATTATGGTGAAAAATTACTAGAACACTAAAGAATATGAACATGAATCTTTCTTATAAGCATAAATACATAAGAATATATGTTGAATATGTTGATTTGCTTTTGTTGATTTATTATTAGTGTTGGTGATGTTAGACATCATATGGAGCCTACTAGATTGTGATTAAACACATGATCTAGTGAGTTAAAGTGATGATCTTGTGAAAGACCAAGATCTTCATACTTTATGTCTTCATGAACTTGAATAATGAAATGGGTTTTCTTATGTAAAGATGGTTGAAACAAAATACAACTCTTGTAAATGGGTGATTACAAAAATAACTTTCTCAAGAAACCAAGATTATTTACAAGACTTACAAAGTCATGGTTTTTAAGTAAACTAATAATATTTTTAGTGATTAAACAAGAATAGAAACATGTCTGTAACAAGAAAAATACAAGAGAAGTATTTTTAGAAAAATCATCCTACAAGTTGTAAATGACTAAATTCTCCAAGAATAAGATTTACAAGCAAACAACCATGTTTTTAAGAGTAACTCAACCTACTAAATAACATGGTAAGTTACTCCAAGTTTTTACAAAACTTCAAGTTCATGATGTAGTGTGATTTACATGATTTTGGCACTTGATAAGTGTAGAATAAGATGTTGATGATGAGTTAAAAGAAAATAAACACATGTTTTGAAAACATGGGAAACCTCCATTTTTAGGGGAAACTCTGTCAAAATTTCTATAAATTTTGACACTTAGAAAAATATATAAGTTTTTGAGAAACATATTCCCTAAAAATGTATCTAAAAACATTTACCAAGGTTTCCCTAATTTTTGTGTTAAGTAATGATGATTTCTTCAAGATTAAAAATTTATATTAAGTATGTATATTTTTGAGAAAATATATATATTTATCGATCACCAAATTTTGTGTTAAGTGTATGTAGTATGTATTATATGTGATAGTGTATTAGGACTTAAAAGTACACTAAATATTCCTAAGGAGTAAATATACAAAATATACATACAACATACTTAGACCAATACAAGAAAATATATTTATGAAAATATATTACTTGAAAGAATAAATAACTTGGACAAGTTATGAACATGAAGTGAAGATTTAGACAAAATACACAATTCGGGTGAAAAATACAAGATACTTATATTTATTTTTGGGAAAATAATATAAGTAAGACACATAGTTAAAAAAATATAAATTATTTTTAACATAAGAACAAATACATAAAAGATAGTGACTTGTACTTGTGCGATACAAGTCCAGTGACTAACGTTAATAAAACACGTCTAGGTCACGAAGCTAGATAAGCAAATCCGGTGAAGTTTACGACGCAGGAACGCAAAGTTGTGACTTCATGCTCCCCCCCCCCTTTTTCTATAACTGTTTTTGGTTTTATAACTTCGGGGGTGAAATACATGTTACAAATATTACAACGTTTATAAATGGTATGATACAAAAACAAGAAGCACTCTTGGTGATAACTAGTACCAAGTATGATGCGTTTTGAGAAATGATACGAGAAATCGTGTCACGAATAGGGTACCATAAGCACCATTAATCGTGTACATACTTAGACCGCAGAACAAAAGGTTAGATCTAATGGGTACTAGGGCAGCCCCACTCTTGGTGATAACTAGTACCGAGTAGTGTTTTTGTGTCTCCATCGTGAATCGACAACTAGAAAAATGCCTATAGTTTGGTTCCTTCCTATGTCGTGTCACATGTTAATGGCCTTGTAACCTATTAACAACTTGATACATACATGAATACTTGATTTGTACATGAATACTTGATTTACACAAGATACATACCATGTTTTTCATACAAAGTATACAAACATTCAATACAAGAACTGCATGAATTCACACCAACATTATGTTGACGTTTTTCCAAAACTCACATGTATTTCAGGTAACTAAAAGTGTATGTGCACGCGGTCTTACTAATGCTCTTGGATGTCGTCTATGTTTATCTTTAAATAAAGTTGTAAACTTTCAAGACAGTGTTTTATACTACCTCGTGATGTAAACACTTAAACTATGTTTTCCATTATGTAATGGTAATGGTGTTTGAAGTAATTTTTATGAGCATGTAGTATGTTTACCAATCGTATGCATTGAAAACCTTTCATGATTACACCTCGTGCTTCCGCCTTAGAAAGGGGTGTGACAATGAAGACCCACAAATGGGTGGGCCTTCAAACCCAATTTCTGAGGTCGACTCTGCACTAGTCGCACCTCCACCACAAACGGGAGTAGCGGCGTATAACCCGTTTGAGCAGCAGCTTACTCGGGTTACAATTGAAACAATGCCCCTGATGTGGACCCGTACCTCGAAGCGGTGAACTACAATGCCCTCTACCCTGGAGGACCCTTTCAAGCTGCGTACCCAACTGGGTACCCAACATGTGGGTATCAATATCCACCACCTCCTCAACCTCAGCCGCAATAGCAGCCGCAACCGTCACAGATGCAACCACCGCAGCAACAGGAAATCTTTCAGCGATTGCATGAGGTGGAGCAACAGGTAAACAAGGAGCGTAGGAGCACCGCGGTCTCCTAAAGGGTTTGGCAAACCTTATAAAAGGGAAAACGAAGAGGGGTTATTGAAATTCCTTATTTATTTGTTTTGTAATTTAAAATTTCAATTAAGTCCCTGCGTGGACATTTATTTATGTATTCGGTCCCTCCGAGGACTTGTATTTCTTCTTTTAGTCCCTATGTGGACAAACTATTTATTTAAAAAGTCCCCTTTATGGCAGTTATGTACTTCTTTCAATTTATGGAATGTTTTATTTTAAAATTTCATTTGTCATTATATATATGTGAATATATTATATGAAATAAATCAAATATCATTCGAATTTAATATTGGTCCGCCATTAAACAAAATCTTAAAGTTAAAACCTAGCCATATGTCATTTTAAGACATGGCCATGATAGTAATTCCTTTTTAAGAAAATAAATCTTTGTTAACATCTGAAAACATGTTAGCACTCCTGACAACAGTGATGCGATAAAATCACACTTGTCATCCTTATATTGGATTCTTCCAAATTCTTATTCATATCTAATATTTTAAAACATCCGTTAGTGATGAAGTGCCTACGGGCCATAATCATGGTCTAGTAAGACAAAAGACAGTTGTAGTCTATGACTCCCTGTCAAGAAAGGTAATGAACTATGTTCAAACCTAAATGCCTCGATTCTATAAATCATGGCTTATAAATTAAAACTATCCTTGAGACTAGGCCTTTTTGTGCCACCTTAATATCCATAATAATTTAAAACTGGGATAAACTATAACAAAGATTTAAATAAATTAAATTACCAAACTAACCAATATGGTTTATAGTTACCATGGTTAATGAATCGTTAAAAATGACAATTCCATAATAGACTTCTGAATAAATCGTTGTCATCATTTTATGTAGCAATCAAGCTACATGGCTGATTCTCAAGAGGTTAACAGTCACCCGAGGGAGAGAAATGATAACACCAGGGTTAATGTAGCTGGTGCAGACCTACAAGAATTAATTGGTAATGCTGTCACTCGAGCTTTAGACAGACAATTTAATGAAACAAGTGGTACTCGCACCAAGACCCATTCTGTACCTCATATGAAACCACCCTCAAAGACGCATACATCTCACAAAGACGATTCTCATCATTCGTCCAATCAGAGGAGTGTCCCATCTAAGCGGATTGTGCTTAATCAGGAGCCACGTGTTAAAACCCGTTCTTACAAATACTTTGTCTCTTGCAAGCCAAGGGACTTCACAGGAGAAAAGGGAGCCATTGATTGTATGACATGGCTCGATGAGATGGATACCGTGGTTGATATCAGTGATTGTGCAGAACAGTATATTGTAAAGTTTGTGTCACAATCGTTTAAAGGTGAAGCTTTAGTTTAATGGAGGTCGTTAATCCAAGCTAGAGGGAAGATCCCATTGTATAACTTGTCTTGGGATCAGTTTGTTGCACTGATCAAGGAAAACTTCTGTCCGCAACATGAGGTTGAGAAAATCGAGACTGACTTCCTGACACTGGTCATGAAGAATTTAGACTGTCAGGCATATATTACCAGCTTTAATACCATGTCCCGATTGGTTCCTTATTTGGTAACACCGGAACCGAAGCGTATAGCATGTTTCATCGGAGGTCTAGCTCCAGAGATCAAAGGAAATGTGAAAGCATCCAGACCTACCACCTACAGGTCAGTAGTGGATCTGTCTTTATCACTCACACTGGATGCTATCAGGAGCAAGTCTGTCAAAGCTTCTGATGAAGGAAAGCAAAAGCGGGAGGATGAGAGTTCTCATCGCTCCGACAAGAAAAGAAAGGGGAACTCAAATCATAGGAAGAGTTCTGGGTTTAAAAAGGACACCCAACAGACAGGTGAGAAGCCCAAGTGTAAAATCTGCAAAAAGAATCATTTTGGAAAGTGCAGACTCAAATTGAAATCGCAACATCAATCGCAGCCTAGAGTTTGTGGGATCTGCAAATCAAATGAGCATAGAACATTGGATTGCAAGAAAATTAAAGATGCAACTTGTTACAATTGTAACGAGAAAGGGCATATCAAGACCACTGCCCAAAATTTGCAAAGAAGCCTAAGGAGGCTAAAAAGACCAACGCTCGTGTCTTCCAGATGAATGCTCAGGAGGCCGTTCAAAATGACAATGTTATAACAGGTACATTCCTTATCAATGATGTTTATGCTAGAGTGTTGTTTGATTCAGGTGCAGACAAGTCTTTTGTAGACAATAAATTTTGTAAGTTGTTAAATCTGCCTATTAAAACTCTAAGCATAAAAAATGAAGTAGAATTGGCCGATGGTACCTTAGAGACTGCTTCTACAATATTAGATGGATGCTTTATATCCATTAGGAATCACTCTTTTCCGTTGTCTTTGCTTCCATTGCAATTGGCAGGATTCGATATGGTGATAGGCATGGATTGGTTGTCTCATAAGTTATGAGACAACCAATTTGGACTTGGTTATGAGTCATAACCAAGTCCAGATTGTATGTGATAAGAAGCAAGTGGTTATCAAGACTCCTTATGGTGAGCCATTAACAATTCAAGGAGATACGCAGTACGGATTGCCTAAGCAAGTGTCTATGCTTACAACATCAAGGTGTTTGAAGAATGGTTTTGTCATTTACATGGATTTATTCGACCTAGCTCGTCCCTTAGGGAGCATCGATTCTATTTGTAAAGAAGAAGGATGGCTCGATGCGTCTATGCATCGATTATCGCAAGCTGAACAAAGTTACTATCAATAACAAATACCCATTGCCCAGGATCAACAATTTGTTCGATCAGCTTCAAGGAGCAAGTTACTTCTCGAAGATTGATCTAAGGTCAGGTTACCACCAGTTGAAGGTCAGAGACGAAGATGTGCACAAGACCGCATTCAGAACACGCTATGGTCACTATGAGTTCTTAGTGATGCCTTTTGGGCTCACTAATACACTTGCAGCATTCATGGATCACATGAATCGAGTTTGCAAGCCGTACCTATACAGGTTTGTCATTTTCTTTATCGATGACATACTCATTTATTCAAAGAATCAAGCCGATCATGAAAGACACCTCAAGTGTATTCTCAAACTTCTGCAGCAAGAGAAGCTCTATGCCAAGTTTTCCAAATGTGAGTTTTGGCTTCGTGAAGTCCAATTTCTTGGACATGTGATAAGCGAGCATGGTATCCAGGTGGATCCCGCTAAAATTGAAGCGATTATGAATTGGCAAGTGCCTAAAACTCCTATAGAAATTCGCAGCTTCTTGGGTCTAGCAGGATACTACAGGCGTTTCATCGAAAAGTTTTCCAGGATTGCCGCACCTTTAACATCGTTGACTCGCAAGAATATAAAGTTCGTTTGGGGTCCCAAGCAACAAGAATCTTTTGAGATTCTTAAACAAAAGTTGAGTAATGTTCCTGTGTTGATATTGCCAGAAGGGATCAAAGAGTTCGTGGTTTATTGCGACACATCGCACACTGGCATAGGTTGTGTGCTTATGCAGAGAGGCAAGGTTATTACCTATGCCTCACGTCAATTAAAAGTGCACGAAAAGAACACACCACCCATGATTTGGAATTGGGTGTCGTTGTGTTTGCACTAAAGCTTTGTAGGAATTATCTTTATGGAACTAAGTGTGTGATTTATTCATATCACAAGAGCCTTCAGCATTTGTTTAATCAGAAGGATCATAACATGAGGAAGCGTCGTTGGATGGAGACATTAAATGACTATTATTGTGAAATTCGCTACCATCCAGGCAAAGCGAATGTTGTTGCTGATGCCTTGAGCAGAAAGGAAAGAATTAAACCAATAAGGATCAACGCCAAAAGCATCGAATTAAGGAACAACTTGAATGAAAGGCTATTGGCTGCTCAGAAGGAAGCTGTTTTGAAAACTAACTTACCGAAAGAGAAGTTAGGTGTGGCTGATCAATTATCATGTAGCAAGGATGGAATCCTATGATTGAATGGTCGAATCTGGGTTCCAATCCATGGAGGGCTTAGTGATGTGATTCTCCAAGAAGCTCATAGTTCAAAGTATTCAGTTCATCCAAGCAGTGACAAGATGTATCAGGATCTAAAGGCAAATTACTGGTGGATAGGTTTGAAGAAATCTATAGCCACTTATGTAGCTAAATGTCTGAAATGCGCTCAGGTTAAAGCCGAGCATCAAAAACCGCCAGGTTTGCTACAACAGCCTGAACTTCCCACTTGGAAGTGGGAAATGGTAACTATGGATTTTATCACTAAGTTACCATGAACAAAGCGTGGGAATGATATGATTTGGGTTATAGTCGACAGGTTAACCAAGTCAGCTCATTTCTTGCCGATTAAAGAAACGCACAGCTTCGATAAGCTAGCTCAGCTGTACGTGGATGAGATTGTAACTCTCCACAGAGTGCCAGTGTCTATTATCTCTGATAGAGATACAAGATACACATGGCATTTTTGGAAAAGCTTTCAGCAATCATTAGGCACTTGTTTAAATTTCAGCACTGCTTATCATCCTCAGATGGATGGACAAAACGAGCGTACAATTCAAACGCTTGAGGATATGCTACGAGCTTGTGTTATAGACTTGGGAGGAAGTTGGGATGACCATCTTCCTTTAGTTGAGTTCTCATACAATAATAGTTATCATTCGAGTATCCATGCCGCGCCTTTTGAGGCTTTGTATGGAAGAATGTGTAGAACGCCAGTTTGTTGGGCGGAAGTTGGGGAAACCCAACTAACAAGACCTGATATAGTCCTGGAGACGACAGACAAGATTGTTCAGATCCGTGATCGTCTGAAAGCCGCAAGGGATAGACAGAAAAGCTATGCAGATGTGAGGCGTAAACCTCTAAAGTTTGAAGTTGGTGATAAAGTGCTACTCAAGGTGTCACCCTGGACATGGGTGATGCATTTTGGCAAAAAGGGCAAGTTGAGCCCAAGATACATAGGACCATTCGAGATCATCGAATGTGTCAGAACTGTGGCCTACAAGCTAAATCTGCCAGAAGAGCTTAGTGGAATACATAATGTGTTCCACATCTACAATTTAAAGAAATGTCTAGCCGATGAATCACTGGCAATATCGCATAAGGACGTGTAGATTGACGAGAGCTTGAAGTTCATTGAAAAATCTTTGTCGATCGAGGATCGACAGGTTAAGAAGCTTCGAAGAAAGCATGTGCCAATCGTCAAAGTAAAATGGGATGCCCGGAAAGGCCCAGAATTCACGTGGGAGGTTGAATCCATGATAAAACAGAAATACCCTCATTTATTTCAGTAAATCTCGAGGTCGAGATTTCTTTTAAGGGGGTGAGGATGTAACACCTCGCAAAATCATGTCCAATACAGTGGTGACACGTGTCTTAAACCCTGATCATGTTAAAAGATAACTTGAGGGACTAAAACTCTCAAGCAATGTAAAGATGTAAATGGAAGGACTAAAAGCATCAACATGCCAAACTAATGCCTCGGAATGACCTTATAAGATATTCATGTTTGTTATTGAATAAATTGACGGACAAAAGAAGTCTTTTGTGCTTAAAAAATAAAAGTTACGAAGCACAGAGGTTAAAGGTGTTAACATGTTAATTCTTACCTCTGAGTGACCTTTTAACGTTTCCGAAGCTTTGTAATATATTAATAATACCTCATGAATTTCAGATAATGATTCATTAAAGATCCGGTGCAATTATGAAATATAATTTGCAATTATCAAGAATAAGGGTTAAAAGTGTAAAAGTGAGGATTCTTCATTTGGGAACCATTTTCAATATGTCCAAGACATCTTTTTGCATGGCTACATTCCCTAGAGCATCCAAGACCTGACTATATTGACCATGCATGCTGAAAATGTCAGATTATCGAACAATGGAAGTACAGGGGCTGATCTTGCAAACAAACAAAAAAGTTTTGAAACTGCACTCCCCCGCGTGTCGCGCAGGATCTCCCTGCGCTTGGCGTGAGACGTAGGCGGGACCAAAATCCAGCAGCAACTGGAAGCTGCCCACTTCTGCAACCAGCAATCTTTTATAAGATTTCTGCAACCTGTTTTGGATTTCAGCTGCATGTTAACGGTTTTGCTAAACCACTAGACACTTGGAAACATCATAAACCACCTGAGGACACATGGAATCATCTTAATTCACCCTCATTCACTATAAATAGGGGCCATAGTTGCTCATTGTTCTTGCACATTCAAAATAAATTCACATACAAACTCTCAATTGAGTTCTCTGAAGCATCCTGGTCTTCTAGGAAGCTCTCTTAGTCTAAATCTTCATGCTAAGGACTCTTGTAAGTGTACTTAGCCTCTGTAATTAAGTTTTCATTAGTCTAATGACCGAAAGTCAAAGTTAGCGTAATTCTTCTTTGACTTAGTGATTAATCACTAACGGTCCAACCATTATTGGAATTGAAAGTGGCTATGTGTTGGTAATTATGTAGGTGTTAAACCCTTAAAAGGGCACCTTCTAATTATCACGTTATCTCAGTCAATTGTCGGGTTAAAGTTATGAACAAAAAGTCAAACAAGTCAGTTTTTACAAAATAATTCATAACTGATAATGTATAAGTTATGGAGCATGTTTTAACACTTAAATAACTTGGTAAATAATATAAGAACATGTTTAGGCATGTTCAACCCGACAAACTTTGAGTTTAGGCTCGGTTCGCCATCGAAAGTCGCAAAATTAGAATTTTGCTTTGAATTTCAGTTCTGACCCGATTTAGCTTAGTTTAGTTATGCCTTAGGGTTCCTTTGGGACCACATTACATGTTAGTATAACCCTCTGAGATTATACTATATGGTTCCATAGAAATCTGATTCATTTGCATGTTCCCGTAAATGCTTAAAAATGGACCATTATGCCCTTTTATCAATAAAACGAGATTCTTGAAAATGTGAGAGGACAAACACCTTTATTACTGATATATTAGTATGTCCTAAAAATTTGACATCCGTTTCTGGTCTGAAATTAGAGTTATGCACGATATCGTAAAACGAAAGCTTTTTATTAATTAAATAGCATTTTTTGGGCATAAATCATTTTTAAACCCAATTTTTGGCACCAAACTTTCTACCCACTGTTATAATATAATATTTTGGGATTTTTGGAAAATTTTGTTAAGTTTTATACTAACCATAACATAGAGTTCTAGCATAAATTCGGTAATTGACGATAAAGCCATTGATGTTAATAAAATGAGTTTAACGTATGATTTGCATACCAAAACTTTTCCTACTGATATCATATGTTAAATAAAATATTTTAAACACTTGAGACTGGTCAAAATCTCATATTTCCTCAAACAACCCGAATATCGTCAAATACCGACTTTTATGCGATTTAGGCGCATAGTACGGTTTAAAGCCATATTTAGCACCTAAGACTTGTTACCTACTAATTTTAAAAATAAATTTGTATACTTTAACAGTAAGTATAAGTCATGAACTTAGATTTCCAAATTTAATCCTTAAAGCATATGTGAAATGACCAAAATGCCCCTACCGTGCATAGTTTGGTCATAAATGATAAAATTCACATATGTATGATATCTTACTGATGTAACTTGTTAAAATAAATATTTTTACTGATTGTTTTAGACCAGAACGTCAGATTATTATCTAACGTCTTTTATAAACTTTAAAATGACCAGAATACCCTTACGCGGCTTAAATTGGTTTTAAATTCGTTTTGGGCATAATGGAAGGTATCCTACTGATATCACAACATATGTAAAGCATATTAACTTGTGGAACTTGTACATGACTCATTTGGTTACCCGTTATGCATATTCGCGTTCGGTACGGTTTATGTAACTAGTTTACATAAATTAACCGAAACGGGTCAAATCTTATCATTCTTACTTCAAAATCCAGAATGTGTTTAGTTTACCCACTTTATACAAGTCTTCATACTTGTTGGGTCTAAATCACATTCTAATCCGGTCTTCGCTTAATCTTGCGTTTTTGAACTGTAAACCTTTCATTAAAACTAACCGGTCTAAGTTTAAACTTAAATAAGACCCGTTAGGAATCTAATAGGTTATTAAAACCTTCGTTCCAGATTAGGAGTCTAGTAAAAGCTAATTGTACTAGCTGATTGAAATAAGACTGAGAATACTTTTAACTTATTTCCCTTATACGGGGTTGGGATACGGTAAATTATTACCGCTTGGTCGGGTATTGAATATTTAATCGACTGGTGGTTAAATCATTGAGATAACCCGTTTTAATCTGTTTTGCTTGATCTAATCCTTTGGGGGGTTAATGATCGTGTCATGGATATCCTTGGCTCATTCATTTGAAATGGCCACGACTTAAGCACGGGGTGTAGGCATACACCTGACAGTGCGTATTGTAGGATCGTTTTCAGACCCGAACGAGTCGATCTGAGGAGTTTTTATCTATTTCAAAGGCGGAATCAGAGAAATAGACTTCGAACCAGCTTGCAAATCATTTTAAACAGCTTTCTGATTGATATAACAACAAGTACAAACACAGGATAAATCGGCAACACTTCGGTATCCAAAATTAGAATCCTCTCAACTCCTGTTGATTTCGCTTGAACCATCCTATATATAGTTGATGTGATTCTGCTTGAAAGTGTCACATGCCAATTCAAGCAGAATTAATCACTTGTGATTTCGCTTGAAACTGTCACTTGACATTTCAATCGGAATCAGCTCATTCAAGCGGAATCAGCCACAATTACACTAAAATCTGCTATTTTCTCGAACAATGTGCCCTGATCTAACATATCTAGAACAAGACTCGATACAAGACGAAGGCGACAGATGTATGCACCAACAGACTCCCCCTCATATGTTGACGAGTCTTAAGTGTCGAGTCTTCGCATCTTCAGTCTTTATCAGTCTTCAGGCATAACTCTTTCAACCAGCACCAACATGCCCCCTTCGATCTAATCCTTCTCTCGAATGACTTCAGACTCCCCCTTTTCGATATACTAGAATTCCTTATGTTCATCAGCATCATCAGCTTCAGGATCATAATCTGGTTATCATTCTACTCAGGTATCGAAACTTAGCTTTCTCCAATCACAAACTTCTCAGAATCGATTAACCCGGCTCTTACTCAAACCTACATAGTCTCTTCCATAAACATAAGTTCCATTAACAATTTACTATTAAGATGTATGCACCAACTCAGACTTTCCTATTCAAAACAACTAGAAAATCTGTGATCAGTTGCAGAAGAATATTCAAACATTTTTAGATTTAACGGACTCCCCCTCAAAATGATCATCATCAACCAAACTTTCCCAATCCTGTTCATCATGTTCAGCATTCGGAATTTTGAAAATCAGCTAAAATCAGCTTTCCAACATCAGTTATCGAAAATCTTTTTGCATTTTTTTCAAAATTTATGCGAAAACACACCGAAAATCTTTTTGGATTTTTTTTCTTTTTTTAAAGGAATGAAATGCAATAGAGAAATATTTACAGATAATCTTTTTGTTAGTTTGTGTAAGAGGATCATATCAATTGTTGAGACAGATCACCAACACCGTTAAGCTTCATTTCATTTTAAGTTCTAAACAATTCACTTAGATTGTCAGTATACTGGTCCATTTAAATTTTCACACAAAGTTCAACTGTTTCGAGATATGATATTAATGTCTAAAGCACTTAAACTTATTCACGTGTCCCACCACTTGAATATACTCCCGTATCCAGATCCCAATATTCAGTCTTACAGGTGAATATACCACAAATGATATCTGTAAAGGGGTTAGATGCAAAACCGTGAGAGCTCAGGTAAGAACTTCCATTCAGCAGAGAGATGACGGCTCGACTTTTGGTGTGTCCCCTTTAGAGGATCTTTTCTTCAACAGCAATGATTATCAATTTTATTGTATCATCATTTTTGCTGAGGGTGTGACAACCCTCACCAAATCAGGTATCCGTACGAATTAATTAATATTTAATTAATGCTTAATTATTGTGCTTGCTTACAATTGTGGTTAAACTGCTACTTGAATTTTGGTACATACATATACATGCATCATACTTTATTAACTGTCACTCCATTACTTACGCAGAACTATAGTGACAAACTTGATGCACAATGGCACAGTAGCACCATGAACGGATAACCCAGTAAACGTGCTGACATAGCCAGCACCAGACAGACACTGTCTCTAAGGCCAGTATGAGCCGGGAATAGTTTACTACACTAGTAGGGAGTGTAGGGAGTTGAGGAATGTAGAACTGCGTCACTAGGTATTAGTTATAGTGACCGGATGTGCCTAAAACATGTTTTTACTACAAAATCCTGCACCTTAAAACAAAATTCAGCATTTAAGCTAACTAGTAAAATGCAAAAAACAAGGGAAAATAATACTAGACACTTTCCAAAGTGTCGTGAATTCATTGTGTCACTAAAAATAATATTAACGACACTTTAAATGCTTATTTAGCACTTTAACGGATCAGTATCCAACCGAACAACCGGACTTAACCCGGAACATAAAAATATTGTCATTGACACTGTTTTTCTTTTTCTGAGCTAGTTAGGGTCCCCGAGTACCCGAACACCCGTTGTAAATTACAACACGCAATGTACACTAAATAAACTCCTAACTAGCAACTAACTAAACTTAACCATCTAGTTAGAGCTCAACCATGACCCCCCCTAACCCCTTGACCGATTCGGTCCCCCAAGGGGGACACACCCTTACAAAAATATGATTATTTTATTGAATTGTTTAATATCTTCTAGACACAAAATCCCTTGGATAATTAGGGTGGATGGTTTATAAATTAAACCAAGAGTTCATCTTTGTCATTCATTCAACACCAACAAAATTTTTGTGACAACTCGAGTTTCCGAGATTCCACTTTCGCATTCAACACCACTTTTCTGCACTTGAACTCTCCTAGCTTTGTGCTAGTGGTAAGCACTTAGATCCTTGTGTTTTGCTTGCTATTTGACTGTTTAAAAGATGTTTTATGAAGAAAACATAAGCGCATTAAAGAACATGAACAAGTCTTGAAGTTTAAACAAACTAGAGAAGAGGTATGGTTAAGTGATGATTGAAATCATGATAAATCTGAAATAAACAAACCATAATCTGTTGTGACAAACTTATGATCTGATTTTAATCATATTAGAAAGGATGGCGAACGTTGTGCGCGTTTTAGTAACATTTAACCCTTAAACAGCACGCTGAATCGCACTTTCAGCCGACTTTAACTGACTGTAACAGGTCCTTAACGAAATGAAAATGTATTTTCTGAAGTCTAGATTTATGTACTATGAAATACGGTTCTAATGGCACTGAAATCATAATTTTTGGACTTCGTTTACTATTTTTAAAGTGTCGTTTTGTAACAGCAGCTAGAGCTGCATTTTTACAACAGAAAATGAGTGTTACATTTTTAGTCATAACTTGAAACCTGTGTAGAGTTGGATCATGAAATTTTTACTGTAGATGACCACCGGAATTTCGTAAATCGGACTCTCAATGAATTTTAAATAAATTATTCCGCGGACTGTGGTCAGAAATAGGTAAATCTGATTTCAGTCCGGAAAATCATTTTGTATAAAATATTGGTGATGATTCGCACCCCGATATTTTTACACAATAATTTTTGGTTCGTATAAGACATTTTATAAAAATTTTGGGAATTTTTGGAAAAAGATAACTATTTTATTAAAATACTCGAAAACGGCCCAGTTTTGTATATTAAAACTGAAACGATATAAGTAGTGTTTTGCATGTCTGAATGACGGGTTGGTTAATGGAGAACTGATTGAATGATTCTACAAAAGAAAATGATATGTTTGTAAGCGTGGACACCTCCAGTTACAGAAGAAACTCTGGCAAAATTTTTCTAGAAATATAACACTTAGGAATATTTTTGGTGACAAGTGTTTATAACTATATTTTTAACTTGTTTTCAAAACGTAAATTTCGCAACAATTTTATTACAAAACTTCCAAGTGTCGGAGGTGGGATTTTCATAAATAAAACTTGATTAATATATATCTAGAACATATATTTTTCATAACAACACTTGTGAGATTTTTATGATTATTGTGTGAACTTCATAAATATTATTTTTAGGGTAAAAATAATATTACTAGAATACACTGAATATTCACGGCTCCAAAATAATACGAATGCCTTCATAATAATTATTTAAGTTACACCGCCATTATTAATACCACCCGAACCTTACAACGTAACTTACGTAATTTCAGAAAATACCCATAAGTGTGTATTTTGACAAGGATATTATTTTGGAAAATTATATGGAATAAGATATAATATTTTTGGGAAAAATATTTATATTTTGGAGATAGAAAGTTTTAGACAAATGAAATAATATATATTTTATTAAGTGAGACTTAATAATATATTTCGAAGTTAAACGAACGCACGTGTATCAAAGCCCCCATCCTTAGGAAGGAATATATTACCAAATAATTACGAAGTGTAATTACGAAATAGTTGCCTGACTATTTCCCAAAGACATTAAACCTTAAGCTAAGGCACAGCCGTCCGTCTAATAGAAGTTAGTACGTGTAGGTCGTCGCACAGCAGGTTGACAGTGAGATACTTTTTAGAGACGCACTTCGGTGAGTTCATGTCCCCTTTTTCTCTTAACTGTTTTCAGTTTTCTAAACTGCGGGGGTGAAATACATGTTACTATGATTACGAATACTTTTTACATGGTATGGTTAGCGTAAGGATAGTTACTACTTAGATCATGTGAGTGGGTAGGCGAGAACTGAAGGCCATTAATCCTCAGTATAGGACCGAGGGACAGTAGCAGTAGATCTATCTGGGTGTAGCGAGCCCAACCCCTGAGTTCGCTGAATGAGCCAGGCGGTGACTTTGTACCCAATACAAAATCTGCTAGGTTTGAGTCTTCCTACTGCACTTCACACATATCATTGGCTTTGCAACCCAATGGTGATCTCTTTTTTTTTCCTTATTTGCTACAAACCAGAGATTTTTATACATACAAACATTTTTACAACGGGTTATACATACCCACTTACACATGAACTCGCTCAACTTTATGTTGACTTTTCAAACTACATGTATTTCAGGAAACTAACGGATCTGGCACGGTATGCACGTATTTTCAAGCTGTGTTTGAATAAAGAAGTCATCCAGGGTTTAGATGGTGTAACCTCTTCCTGGACGGGTTACATATCCCTAAACCCAGTATTGTTTTAAAGTCGTTTGATAAGTTTTTATGAACTCATTTAAATCAAGTCAAGGTTTGTAACTTATTTTGTGATTGTTGAAAATGGGATTTTCTAAACTTTATTAATGGATGAATATCTCATGTTTTTATCATATAGCATTGTTATGATTGTTGCTATGGTATTAAGAAGTCACACCAAATAAACCCACGCTTCCGTAAAGCTAGGGTGTGACAGCTTGGTATCAGAGCCTCGATTATAGCAACTAGGATTCTCTCTCGAGTCTAGACTATGATCACTAGGGCTCACACGAAAACATTTTTACACTGCATACCACTTAAGTCCAGATCCAAAACATTTTTACAAACAAAAGTCGAGCACATTTTGTTTATTAGTTATGGCTCGGTCTGGGAAGCTGAGGCTCGGTCTGGGAGGCTGAGGCTCGGTCTGAGAGGCTGAGGAAGTAGGCTAGTGGGACTAGGAAGAACAGTCCGAGAGGCTGGGAAGGTAGTTTGAGAGACTAGGAAATTCAGTCTGGGAGGCTGGGAGGCTAGTGGGACTAGGAGAACTATTTGATTGCTTATTGGTGACTAATGTGCTTATTTGACTATATGATTGATTATTTGTGCATATAGACGCTATGCCTTCATCCGGCACAGGAGAGTCGGACACCACTGACCCTATGCCCATAATATCGGACGACAGAGTGTCATCAGAGCGAGAGGTGTATACTTCGGACCCCACCAGTACAGAGGACGATGATTTACAGCCGTTTGCACTGCCCGATGCCGTTGCTGAGCCGCTGATGGCCCTATCGCTGGGGATTTGCCGCTTGCGGTGATCCCTGCTCCTATACCCCTTGCATCTTACCCTGTTCCTGATATACTCCTTGACATAGTCGCTGACGACGACGTCAACTTGTTTGACGAGGATCCACTAGAGGACGACGTTGAGGGCGAGGCCCACATAGCTGCTGGTGATCTCTTGCTACTCGCGGATGCTCCTGCTGAGGAGTCACCTGTTCATTCACCAGTCCCAGACTCCTTTGAGTCTGTGGCATCTGCACCATCACACGCGCAGGGCGCGCAACACTATTCGCATGATACAGAACCCGATAGGGCGTCATCTGCTGCACCTGCCCCTGCCCCGAGTTTCACGATCGATCATGATATTCGTGATGATTCAGACCCCGTTTTCCCACCTGGTTTCGATCCAGACTAGGACATTGAGTTTATACACCTAGACCGGCCCATGGAGGACCCTGTTGACCCTCAATACGCGCACACCCGAAATGGGTGGATAGATGATGATGATGACTACCTGCCTTTTGTGGTACCTGTAGCACCTGCTTCAGTTCCTATCGATGCACCCCTGTTTCCTGCGGACATGTCTACTGAAGGTTGGCTACTCGACAACCATTATATGACTACGTTGGCATGCTTATCGCTGGTCCTTCTGCCGACGCCCATAATGATAGAAAATCAGACAAGAACACTGTCACTAACTTCACTTCTTAAGACTCCTGTCAACAAGCCATCCTCTGATTCTAGCATGCATTCAGACTCCTTTGTGTCTGTGATACCTGCAACCTTATAAACAGCTGGAATACAGCACACTACTACTAAAATGACGATGACATGGCTGCTGCTCTATCACCTGCTCAAGACACCACACCGTTATACAACTCAGAGCCTGCTCTTGAGCTAGCTTCTACACCTATTAGGTCAGCTTGATGCTGCGTCTGCCGAACCTACATCCTTACGTGATCATGATCCTGTTTCTTTTAGACCGACCAGACATTGCACCCCTGCTATCTAACCCAACACCAGCACCTGACAATCTCTCTACTGGTTGAAACGTTTGTTTTTGCACCCGCAACCGACGACGTTGCTCCTTTCCCCTATGAAGACCGACTTCCATTGCGTCAAGGTGCCTATAGCTTTCTTTCAAAATATAACCACACCCCGGGAAAGTACTTCAGGCCAGCACCTGCATAATGATTCATCCGTTACAACAACATTTTCCCAACTGCACAGGTTGCACCATTTGCTACATTCTCCGCTACAACGCCGGACGAGCCACTTTAATGAATCTTATAACACGCTATACTAACTTTAGACCCTTGCCATCCCTCTCACTATGGAGGCTGTACACAGGATGAGTGCTCCTGAAACATCAACTACAGTTTAAGGATATGAGCCGCAGAATGTTGGAGCTTGAGCTGACACCACGATCGGAAACTTCAGATACAAAACATAACATAACCGAAAACAGGAGTTAAGTGTCTACATCACAAGACAACATATTGTCTAAAAAGTTTCTGTGAAACACCACGTCCTCCACTCTGTCTTTCACCAGCGTGCATTGATCCGCCACATACCTCAAGATCCCTTTTGCACACTTGACCGTTACTATTACATCGTTCCCAGGATGCTGATGCTCATTTCTTTACTATCGAGCAGCAGAACAGATAATTACTTCAACGTATATACAAGCTCGAGGAGGGACTCACGCATGTTAAAATTTTACTTTTCTTTCCTCCTCCATCTCAGTCACCAGTATAGTTGGTTTCTGGATTATGCGGATTGCATTATGCTTGCGTAAAGACACTAATGATAGGACGGGATTGCGGATACTTCTGAGGACCACTTCTGACTACGTAATTTTGAGGCACTAATATACTTGTTGGACAAGGGTAGGGTGACCCTGTGTCCCTTCTAATGTGATGACTTTGTTAAGACACGGTGATTGTGGCCGGAGGATAATGAAAGCCCGATCATCTTTAAACACGCGACAATACTTATGACTAACGAAAAACTCCGTCGCTATGTCCCCGCTAAGCACGCTGTTAATCTACATATTTGTGCTATAACTATAATGCTACATGCTTATTTGCTACATTCCTATTTACAAGTTGTGCAATGCATGTGATGATATGTGACTGAATGTTATAACGGCTGCGTGTATGCATATATGTAATACACCTCTGAGGTCTTATACGTTGAATAAGAGACTTGTATGCTCGCGTCCTTCACAAGACCTGACCTAAGCGACTCTCTTCTAGGAAGATGTCGACTCAAGGGAACACCAATATCAACCACCCTCTACCTACAACGGAGGCGGAAATGCGAGAGCACCTCTTACAAGCCATCGCACGATACGAGGCCCATCGCTCCGATTGCAGCGGAGGTACCTCAGGAAATAACCTCTCCAACGGCTGCACCTACAAGAAGTTCTTGGACCACAAACCTCAAGAGTTCGACGGCACTGGGGTGCCTTAGCCTTCGTGCGCTGGGTTGAAAAGACGGAATATGTTTTACGATTGAGCAAATGTGACCCTGAACGGAGGCGGAAATGCGAGAGCACCTCTTACAAGCCATCGCACGATACGAGGCCCATCGATCCGATTGCAGCGGAGGTACCTCAGGAAATAACCTCTCCAACGGCTGCACCTACAAGCAGTTCTTGGACCACAAACCTCGAGAGTTCGACGGCACTGGGGGTGCCTTAGCCTTCGTGCGCTGGGTTGAAAAGACGGAATTTGTTTTACGATTGAGCAAATGTGACCCTGAACATCAAGTCACATATATAGCTGGACTATTGGTGGATGAGGCTCTGCCATGGTGGAACCATCAAGTTCGGGCAATGGGCGAGACTGCTGCAAAGGCTTTGACGTGAGACGAGCTGAAAGAGCTGATGCGTAAGAGATATTGCTCTAGGGCAGAAGTCCAGAAGTTGGAAACAAAACTGTGGAACCTGAAAATGGAAGGAGCAAAGATAGCGGAGTATGTGCAGAGATTTAACGAACTATCACAAGTTGCTTCACTCCTGGGGGGACCAGAGTTTAAGAGAATTGAACAGTTCATAAGGGGATTGACACCTCAGATTCTAAGCCTGGTAACAACATCTAAACCTTCAACAATCACCGAGGCTATCAACATAAGCGTGGCACTCACGGAAGAAGCAATTAGACGAGGAGAATTTTCCACTGCGGAGGAGAAAAAGGAGACCGCTATAGAAGCATCTGGGAATAACAAGTGAAAGCTCACAAATTTAAAGATGGTTACTCGGGGGAGTAGCAAGAAGAAGACCAAACAGGGAGAAGACTACATGGGTATCCTACCTAAGTGCGACAATTGTTTACGTTATCATGTCAGGCGATGCAGATATGAAAAATGTGCTAACTGTGGAAAGAGGGGGCATCCTAAAGAAACTTGTTGGCAAGATACTGAACATGGAAATGGGGGCCAAGACGGCAGTGAGAATCACGAAGGGGGCAATGACAATGACAATTGTCCAGGAAAAATGAGCAATAAACGGAAACGTGCTCAAGGTTGTTTTAACTGTGGAAGCAAAAAGCATTTCAGAAAATATTGCCCTAAAAACAATCCGGCACAAGGATGAAAGCTCTCCTCCGGAGTTAAGGAGGCACGCCAGGGATTCAAGCATGGATATCGGTACGTCCCGAATTACTCAATGTTATGCATCTGTATTGCCAAATACTGTTGCAAATTTTACAATTCACGCCTCTAGAGTTCAAGAGTGTGATTGGTTTAAATAACAAGTAAATAGATATTCCAGTACCCATTAGAACTATCTTAGGGAAAGCTAGTGGAAGCCAACGCGGTAACTGGAATCGGCAAGATAGAACCCGGAGAGCGTAAGTTTACGATAGATCTATTGCCAGTTGAGTTGGGAAGCTTCAACGTGGTAATTGGATGGGCAAGCGGTCGAGCGGAGGTTGATATCCGCAACTCGACGACGAATGAAGAAACGATTGTGACTCACGAAGCAGGATACGCCACCACCGATCACGAATTGCTTGAGGCACGAAAGTTGTAATGGGAAGGATGTGTTGTTTCCTGGCTCATGTCGGGGACAAGGGAGCCGAAGAACTAAAACTTAAAGATACCCCCGTGATCGGATAATATCCTGAAGTCTTCCTCGAAGACTTGCCGGAATCATCTCCACAACAATTAATCGAATCTCGCATCGATTTAAATTCTAGGCACCGTACCTGTAGTCGATACATCGTAACGACTTACATTTTCAGAGATGCAAGGACTGACAGTGCAACCTCAGTGGTGGATAGAGAAGGAAGATAACATACCAAGATGTCCCTTTTGGGTAACCCCGTTTCTGCTCTTCAAAAATGAGGATGATGATTTTCAAACAAACATCGACTACCAGGAGCCGAACGAGCTAACATACAAGAGTCGGTGACTCTTACTAAGGGTTAATGAACCTCTTACATAACTGACTATGAGGACCCGACTTTTACTACACGACTGGTCGACAATCGAGCGTCGGAATTCAGGAAGAAAGTATACCAGGGTGAAATTGTGGGACAATGACTTGTTCTTAGACATGGGCAAAATGGCGCTTCCTACACAATGTACAAACCAGATCTACACGGGATACAAAATCTGGAGAATCTAGAAAATTTATGTCTAACCTTTAGGAACCCAGGATCAAACTCGTAAGGGTTTTACTTAGGAACCATATCTGTCAGCTCAATCAAACGTCATTAACTTGAAAAACTTGTAACTTCAATTAACGAAACCGAAAGTACTTAAATTTGCTTCCGTTGAAGTCTTCACTTTTACTTCTAACGAGTAGATATTGCATTTCTACTCCCCCTAAAGTTGTTGCATCACGTTGATCTCCTTCGCTTAGAGCGAACACACGTTTGTTTCGAATACTTGGTCATTTCTTCAATATAGCAAATACACATTGCTTCATCTTCTTGGAAACTTATTTGCCACACATGCACCTTTTGCTACGCATGCGGTTTCATTTCGAATAAATGTTTCATTAAAGTTCAGATATTACATTACTAAATCTAAATACTGGTTGGTGATTCGAATGACCTACGTCCTTGTCATTGTTGACTCTTTTGTTATCAAGTCAACACATTTTCTTGAAACCGCTTTCTTTCAAGTTACATGTTTGCTATCATGCCAAGATTCCCTTGTTGATATGTACGATTATTGTTGGGTTACATTGAAACTAAGTTCGATTGCTTAAACTTGTCTAGTTCACATGTTTGATTTAAGACGCCATATGATGTATTGAGAGCATCATAATCTAATACTTTGGCACATATCCTTTTGCTTCGAGTCATAGTAGACTTGTTTGGTCTATGACTCCACTAAATCGTTGATTGACTTTGATAACTTACGGTGATACTTTCACAGAATTGAAGCTTGCGCTAATTTGATTACGCACCTCATACCCGGATTTAATTGTTTATTGACTCGCTCTAAATCCATTTGCTTATCACGATTAAATCGGTCTCAACACAGTTGGGTGTTAAAACAATGGTGCATAGATTCATTTCATAAGCACCATGTACCTCCTAACGATTCTTATGTTGTCAATCAAATGCCTTGCAGTACTTGATACTTTTTCATCTTCAATCAAAACAGTGGCTCTTTGATGATTCCGTGTTCAACTGGAAACTTTATGACATTGTGTAAATCAAATCTTCCAGCTTGTTTCGGTGCACCTTCATCTGATCTCAAACACGGTGAACTTGTTCAATCACCGCTATTATGAAATTATGTCATTGCGACACCTTGTGGTGTCATTACAAACTTGTAGCTTGTGCTAATCATGGTCATCCGTTTCACACAAAACTACATCAACTATTGTTGACTTATCTTTTAAACATTTCTGATGCAACTATGAACCGTGATACACCAGATTCGCCTGTATTTCATTCAGCATACTTTTGATTTTTAAGAATGTCAAAACACTAAACTTTACCATTCATCTACTTGGGAGTTGACAGATCAATTTACTATTTTATTTGAATTGTGGATTTTGAATTTATATAGCGGGTGCTATGTTTCGTGAAAACCCGTGTGCATATTACGATCGATCGTTTGAGAGTCTTATTAGTCAAGGCTCCTCTTTGTGGAACCCCCCTGCTAGCTGGGTTACACTAGACTATACGTCAAGTATGTCTTGTACCTCTGACATCAACTGCTATGAGCACACACCTTTTTAACCCTAGGATTTGGGTTGATATATATTCTTGGACTCACCAATTGTGAGTAAGGCTTGATTCGGATCTAAGATTATCTACCTTCATATTATTCATATATATACACGTGTGATGAAGCCATAAGGGGATTAAGGTAGTACAAATTTCGAGGACGAAATTTTTCTAACGAGGGGAGAATGTGACAACCCTCACCAAATCAGGTATCCGTACGAATTAATTAATATTTAATTAATGCTTAATTACCGTGCTTGCTTACAATTGTGGTTAAACTACTACTTGAATTTTGGTACATACATATACATGCACCATACTTTATTAACTGTCACTCCATTACTTACGCATAACTATAGTGACAAACTTGATGCACAATAGCACAGTAGCACCATGAACGGATAACCCAGTAAACGTGCTGACATAGCCAGCACCAGACAGACACTGTCTCTAAGGCCAGTATGAGTCGGGAATAGTTTACTACACTAGTAGGGAGTGTAGGGAGTTGAGGAATGTAGAACTGCGTCACTAGGTATTAGTTATAGTGACCGGATGTGCCTAAAACATGTTTTAACTACAAAATCTTGCACCTTAAAACAAAATTCAGCATTTAAGCTAACTAGTAAAATGCAAAAACACGGGAAAATAATACTAGACACTTTCCAAAGTGTCGGGAATTCATTGTGTCACTAAAAATAATATTAACGACACTTTAAATGCTTATTTAGCACTTTAACGGATCAGTATCCAACCGAACAACCGGACTTAACCCGGAACATAAAAATATTGTCATTGACACTGTTTTTCTTTTTCTGAGCTAGTTAGGGTCCCCGAGTACCCTAACACCCGTTGTAAATTACAACACGCAATGTACACTAAATAAACTCCTAACTAGCAACTAACGAAACTTAACCATCTAGTTAGAGCTCAACCATGACCCCCCCTTACCCCTTGACCGATTCGGTCCCCCAAGGGGACACACCCTTACAAAAATATGATTATTTTATTGAATTGTTTAATATCTTCTTGACACAAAATCCCTTGGATAATTAGGGTGGATGGTTTATAAATTAAACCAAGAGTTCATCTTTGTCATTCATTCAACACCAACAAAATTTCTATGACAACTCGAGTTTCCGAGATTCCACGTTCGTATTTATTACACGTTCATTGCTTCTTTAGTGTTTACTTGCACAATTGGTTTTCTTTGTAACTGTATACGTTTTGGATTTGATAAGGTTTATGAATGATTTGACAAATACTTGAATGTGGTGATGAAACTGTAAATTGTGTATCTTGTGCATGTAATATGTTATAGATAATATTTAAGGGTGTTTAGTGCTACTAGTGAAACTTTAATCACTCTTAACCCTAATCCCTTTCACTAATCATCACCCAAGAATCAAAACACGTACTTTCACATTCTCTAATCCTCTCTTGCAATCATCATCTTCATCATTGGCACAAGCTCTTCATCACTCTTGATTTCCTCTCTTTGCCTAGAATCAATCTAAGGTAATTGTTTAATGATTGTTTGTTGTTAATCGTTGATTGATTGATTCATACTAAAACCCTAGTTCTTCATATGATATTATGTGCTTATTGATTTATTCTGATTATTGTGAAATGGTTATGGTTGTTGTGTAATCATTTGCTTGATGATTAAGACGCATGATATTAGAACGGTTGATGATTAATTTGATTACTGCACTGTGAATACATGAAATTAGGGTTTCTTAATCGTATGCGTAACTGTTACAGTGAGTTTGAATGTTTGCACGATTGATGTCTGACCTTTGATTTCACATAAATTCCAAATTTTTGCAATGCATCATGGTCCGAGTTTGTGTAAGAAGACCTAGTCCGACTTTTGTTGAATAAACATGTCCGATTTTTGTGTTGGTTAAACATGTCCGAACTTTTGGAATGTTATAAGGACTTAGTCCGACTTTTATGTTAATGATAAAGGTCCGAGTTTTAGGCATGCTCATCATGGTCCGAAGTTTTTAAGGGTGATTGGTCCGAGTTTCACTAAAGCCTCCATGGTCCGAGTTTCTTTAAGTGATGTTGTCCGAGTTTTTGGTGGGATGCCCTTGTCCGATTTTCTTGATGTGCCTTGTCCGACTTTTGGCTTGTTTATAAAGGTCCGACTTTCACAAGTTGATACAAGGTCCGAATATTATGCACAAGGGGGATCCGACTTTTTCTGATTTAACATAAGGGGGGGGGGGTCCAAGTTTTGTTAAAGGAGATGGTGGTCCGACTTTCTAGTTAATACCTTGTCCGAGTTTTGTTGATGTGTTTATCCGAACTTTATGTATGATTCGGCCCAAGTGTTAACTCTATTAATTTGTTAAATCTGCTAGTTTGTTGATACTGTTAACTACCAACTATGTTTAGTCTGTTAACTCTTATGTGAAACAAGAAGTTGCATGAATTTGATTTACGGTTTACATGAATATAAGATGCTAACTGCTAAGCACACTCTGTGTTCTACTGTGATGTTACTTGCATGCGAATCATTACGAACATGAACTGACTGTGAGTAAATGCATTACCTTTGGCCTTGATTGATTTGTTACGAGCACATAGTTAGCATACCGAGCAAACCAAGGTGAGTTCACACAGCCAAGGCATGGGATTCCCGGGTCGGGAATTGGGTTGGAAGATTGAATTGGATAATTACTCGTATTTATGCTATTGCTAGACTATATACCATCGTCCTCAGGTTAGTCAGGACACTTACGTAAAACTTGCGTAAACTAGTATCTACCACTGTCTCCCGGGTCGGGAGGACACTTACGTAAAACCTACGTAAACTCATACCTACTACTGTCTTCCGGGTCGGAAGGACACTTACGTAAAACCTACGTAAACCCCATGCGTACCACTGTCCTCGGGGAAGGGCACTCACGTAAAACCTACGTGACCTTGTACGTATTCCTGTTCTCGGGTTATGAAGAACACTCATGGTTACAATAGTCTAGTAAGGATAAACATGGGAAGCCCCCATTAGTAATAAATATAATCATGGGAAACCCCCACTATTAGTACATACAAACATGGGAAGCCCCCACTAAATGAACCTAAATGAACATACGATTGTGCTATTTCAAACTTACTTTCTGTGAACTCGCTCAACTAGTTGTTGAATCTCTGCTGCATGCCTTGCAGGACCTTAGGTACATGTGGAGCTTGCACAGGGAGGAGCAGGTCGTTGTGGAGCATGGATCGTGGATGCCATGCTAAACTTTATAATACTTGAACTTATTACATACATTGAGTTTTTATATTATGCTTCCGCTACTAAAACTACGTTTGGTTTGAACATCAATTGTATTGAGTTGGATTTTTATGAACTACCTTAATTACTATATGCTTTGTTTAATATGATTGGTGGCTTGATCCTGGTCATGTCACGCCTCCAAGCGGTGGTACTCCGCGTGTGGATTTTGGGGGTGTGACAGATTGGTATCAGAGCCATTGGTTATAGAGAACTTGGTTTTAATATGGGAAAAAACGTTTTTATTAAAACCAGACTATAACCAGAACAGTGCTCTCAACGATCCACAACGACGCTTCGCTCCACGTGCAAGACTCAACATCCTAGGTAATAAGGTTTATGTTTATTACCTGCTTGCTAGAACTACATAGAACTTTGCTCGTAGTATGCTTAGTTTACATTGCTTACTATTCGTTATAACTTGAGAACACCTATGTGCTTACACTCTTCTGTCATCGCACTACTCGCGAACCATTCTCACTTATTCTACTTTTACTATGAAGATCATGTCTAGACGTGTGAACATGACTCAAGCCCAGTTGACGGCTCTTATCAATGAATAAGTAGCTGCGGCACTTGCAGCTGCACAAGCAGGTAGTATACCCTGCGGATGTGATTCACACTAGGATCTTTAGATCCTACATTAACTCTTGTGTATAACTTTGTCCAATTTGTACACAATAGGTCAAAATGCCCCACAACCTGTCTGCACATTCAAGGACTTTATGGACTGTCGTCCAAGCACATTCAGTGGCACAGAAGGAGCAGTGGGACTCCACCATTGGTTCGAAAAGCTCGAGTCGGTATTCGAGATGTGTGAATTCCCTGAGGCTCGCAGGGTAAAGTACGCTACTGGCACGTTGGAAGGGATTGCGCTAACATGGTGGAATGCGCAAGTACAGATTCTAGGGTTGGCGGCTGCTAACGCCACCCCTTTGAACGATTTCAAGGAATTGATAAAAAGGGAATACTGCACACGTGATGACATCCACAAGTTGGAAGTGGAGCTTTATCATATGAAAATGACGGGGTCGGAAATCGAAGCTTATACGAAACGGTCGAACGAACTGGCCATCTTGTGTCCAACCATGGTGGACCCTCCAATCAAGCGCATTGAGTTGTACCTCAAGGGTCTAGCCTCGGAGATTCAGAGCCATGTGACATCGGCTAACCTCGACAACATCCAAGACATCCGGTGTCTTGCTCATCGCCTCACGGATCAGGCGGTGGAACAAAACAAGTTGCCCAAACGCATCAGTGCTACCACTCCAGCTGCTACTCCTACTACCCCCAGCGACAACAAGAGAAAATGGGAGGGGGATTCTAGCAAGGGTTCAGCAACTGTTCAGTCTCAGGCTTAGTAGCAGAAGACTGACCACTACCAGAGTCCTAGTCAGCAATCTTCTGGTGGTCATAGGCAGAAAAGGTATCAAGGATTTCACCCCAAGTGTCACAACTGTAACAGGCATCACAGCGGCCATTGCAACAAGGGTCGTTGTCAGAGGTGCCTCAAGATGGGTCACGAGGCCAAAGACTGTAGGAGTCCACGGCCTGCGAATCAGAACCAGCAACTGCAATTGCCAGCTCCACAAAACCCGCAGCAGCAGCAACAACGGGGCAACAGGGGATGTTTCCAGTGTGGGGCCGAAGGTCATTTCAAACGTGATTGCCCCCAGTTAAACCAGAACCAGAATCGCAACAACAACAACAACCAAAGCAATGGTAACAACAACGGTGGGAACAATAACGACAATGAAGCTAGGGGTCGTGCTTTTGTGCTGGGTCGAGGTGACGCAAGGAACGATCCTAACGTAGTCATGGGTAAGTTTCTTCTCGACGACTTTTACGTTACTGTTTTGTTTGATTCGGGTGCAGATACCAGTTATGTGTCTCTTAAAGTTAGCCAAATGTTAAAACGTGCACCAACCCCCTTAAACACCAAACATGTCGTAGAGTTAGCTAATGGTAAGAATCTAGAGGCCACACACATAGTTCAGGGTTGTAATCTTATCCTCGCTGGTCAAGCTTTCTCTATCGACCTCATTCCTATAGTTCTGGGGAGTTTCGACATCGTCGTTGGTATGGATTGGTTATCCAAGCAGCAAGCAGAGATCATATGTAAAGAGAAGATCATCCGTATTCCTCGTTCTGGTAAAGAACCTCTCGAAGTTCAAGGAGACAAGAGTGGTGTTGTAGTTGGCATCATCTCCTTCCTGAAGGCTCAGAATTGGTTACGAAAGGGTCACACTGCCATTCTGGCACTAGTTACTGATGCATCGACGAAAGAGAAAAGGGTAGAGGATATTCCAGTTGTACGCGAATTTCCTCAAGTGTTTCCTGAAGATTTACCTGGTCTACCGCCTCATCGTCAGGTCGAATTTCAAATCGAGCTCGCTCCAGGAGCAGCACCCATAGCTCGAGCACCATATCGTTTGGCTCCAACTGAACTGGAAGAACTGTCAAAGCAGCTACAATAGCTCTTGGAAAAGGGCTTTATTCGTCCAAGCTCTTCGCCTTGGGGAGCTCCAGTGTTATTCGTGAAAAAGAAGGACGGTACCTTCAGGATGTGCATAGACTACCGGGAACTCAACAAGGTAACGGTGAAGAACCGTTATCCTCTTCCCCGTATTGACGACTTATTCGACCAGTTGCAAGGGTCGAGCTACTACTCCAAGATTGATCTGAGGTCAGGTTATCATCAGCTGAGAGTCCGGGATGAGGACGTCTCCAAGACAGCGTTCAGAACTCGCTACGGCCATTACGAGTTTCTAGTCATGCCATTCGGGCTTACGAACGTGCCTGCAGTTTTCATGGATCTAATGAACAGGGTGTGCAAACCCTATCTAGACAAGTTTGTAATTGTCTTTATCGACGACATTCTGATCTACTCCAAGAGCCAGGAGGAACATGAGCAGCACTTACGACTTATCTTGGAACTTCTTCGAAAGGAACAACTGTACACGAAGTTTTCAAAATGCGACTTCTGGCTTCGTGAAGTCCATTTCTTAGGCCATGTGGTAAACAAGGAGGGGATTCATGTCGATCCATCCAAGGTAGATTCGATCAGGAACTGGCCTGCACCGCGTACACCAACGGAAATACGCCAATTCTTGGGTTTGGCGGGGTACTACAGACGATTCATCAAATACTTCTCAAAGATCGCACAGCCGCTTACAATGCTGACACAGAAAGGTGTTACCTATCGTTGGGGTAATACACAAGAAACGGATTTTCAGTACCTGAAGGATAGACTATGCAGCGCACCTATTCTCTCATTGCCAGAGGGCACGGATGATTTTGTGGTCTATTGTGACGCATCGATACAGGGGCTTGGTTGTGTATTGATGCAGTGGTATAAAGTTATTGCCTACGCTTCTCGTCAACTCAAGGTTCATGTACGGAATTACACGACACATGATTTAGAGCTGGGAGCTGTTGTTTTCGCGCTCAAGATATGGCGACACTACCTGTACGGTACCAAGTGCACTATTTACACCGATCACAGGAGTCTCGAGCATATCTTCAAGCAGAAGGAATTGAACATGCGTCAACGACAATGGGTCGAGCTGCTTAATGATTACGAATGTGCCATCAAGTACCATCCAGGCAAATCCAATGTTGTGGCTGACGCTCTCAGCCGAAAGGATACTTTACCTAGGCGTGTACGAGCCTTGCAGCTTACTATTCAGTCTGATCTTCCTGCACAGATACGAGATGCTCAGGTAGAAGCATTGAAACCAGAAAATGTCAAGGCTGAGGCCTTATGCGGCTCAAGATAACGATTAGAACAAAAGGAAGACGGTGCTTACTATGTAACGGGCGTATTTGGGTCCCACTTTATGGTGGTCTACGCGAACTTGTGATGGACGAAGCGCACAAATCTCGCTACTCAGTACATCCAGGGTCGGATAAAATGTACCATGACATCAGAACTACTTATTGTTGGCCTAGCATGAAGGCCCACATCGCTACCTACGTCAGCAAATGCTTGACCTGTGCAAGAGTCAAGGCAGAGTATCAGAAACCAGCGGGCCTACTCCAACAACCAAAGATACCACAATGGAAATGGGAGGAAATTTCCATGGATTTTGTTACAAGACTACCTAGATCCCAGCGTGGGAACGATACTATTTGGGTGATCGTGGATCGACTCACCAAGTCTGCTCATTTCCTGGCAATCAAAGAAACAGACAAGTTTTCCACACTAGCAGACATATACTTGAAGGAAGTAGTCTCAAGGCACGGGGTGCCCACCTCTATCATTTCGGATCGCGATGCACGATTCACTTCAGAGCTATGGCAAGCGATGCACAAATCATTCGGCTCTCGATTAGACATGAGCACGGCGTATCACCCTCAAATGGATGGGCAGTCTGAGCGCACGATTCAAACACTAGAAGACATGCTTCGGGCATGTGTCATTGATTTCGGCAACAGCTGGGAAAAGCATCTCCCTTTGGTGGAGTTCTCATATAATAACAGTTATCACACCAGCATTCAAGTTGCTCCATTCGAGGCATTGTACGGGCGTAAATTCCGGTCACCTCTCTGTTGGGCAGAGGTGGGGGATAGTCAAATCACGGGTCCAGAACTTATAGTGGACACCACGGAAAAGATTGCACAGATAAGGCAACGCATGGCGGCAGCACGCGACCGTCAGAAAAGCTACGCGGATAAGCGTAGGAAGCCATTGGAATTTCAGGTCGGGGACCGGGTTTTACTCAAAGTTTCACCCTGGAAGGGTGTGGTTCATTTTGGCAAACGGGGCAAACTCAATCCGCGGTATGTCGGACCGTTCGAAATTGCAGAAAGAATAGGCAAAGTGGCCTACAGACTAAACTTACCAGCTGAACTCGGTGCAGTTCACAATGTTCTTCACGTGTCGAATCTGAAGAAGTGCCTGTCAGATGAGACCCTCATAGTTCCCTTGAAGGAGCTCACTATCGACGAGCGGTTGCAGTTCGTCGAGGAACCTGTTGAAGTCACGGACCAGGATGTTAAGGTCCTCAAGAACACGAGAATCCCTCTTGTTCGAGTTCGTTGGAACTCCCGTCGCGGCCCAGAGTTCACCTGGGAGCGTGAAGATCAAATGAAACTCAAGTATCCCAGTTATTCGAAAACCGTGCAACCACTACTGAGGCTGAAGCTACTACTGCAGAATTTCGGGACGAAATTCCAAATCAACGGGGGGATGATGTGACACCCCAGGAAAACCAGTAAACGATACAACTTACCTAGCTTCCTCAGTAACTGCAGGCTAAATTTCGGGACGAAATTTCTTTCAAGTTAGGGATAATGTGACAACTCGAGTTTCCGAGATTCCACTTTCGCATTTATTACACGTTCATTGCTTGTTTAGTGTTTACTTGCACAATTGGTTTGCTTTGTAACTGTATACGTTTTGGATTTGATAAGGTTTATGAATGATTTGACAAATACTTGAATGTGGTGATGAAACTGTAAATTGTGTATCTTGTGCATGTAATATGTTATAGATAATACTTAAGGGTGTTTAGTGCTACTAGTGAAACTTTAATCACTCTTAACCCTAATCCCTTTCACTAATCATCACCCAAGAATCAAAACACGTACTTTCACATTCTCTAATCCTCTCTTGCAATCATCATCTTCATCATTGGCACAAGCTCTTCATCACTCTTGATTTCCTCTCTTTGCCTAGAATCAATCCAAGGTAATTGTTTAATGATTGTTTGTTGTTAATCGTTGATTGATTGATTCATACTAAAACCCTAGTTCTTCATATGATATTCTGTGCTTATTGATTTATTCTGATTATTGTGAAATGGTTATGGTTGTTGTGTAATCATTTGCTTGATGATTAAGACGCATGATATTAGAACGGTTGATGATTAATTTGATTACTGCACTGTGAATACATGAAATTAGGGTTTCTTAATCGTATGCGTAACTGTTACAGTGAGTTTGAATGTTTGCACGATTGATGTCTGACCTTTGATTTCACATAAATTCCGAATTTTTGCAATGCATCATGGTCCGAGTTTGTGTAAGAAGACCTAGTACGACTTTTGTTGAATAAACATGTCCGATTTTTGTGTTGGTTAAACATGTCCGAACTTTTGGAATGTTATAAGGACTTAGTCCGACTTTTATGTTAATGATAAAGGTCTGAGTTTTAGGCATGCTTATCATGGTCCGAAGTTTTTAAGGGTGATTGGTCCGAGTTTCACTAAAGCCTCCATGGTCCGAGTTTCTTTAAGTGATGTTGTCCAAGTTTTTGGTGGGATGCCCTTGTCCGATTTTCTTGATGTGCCTTGTCCGACTTTTGGCTTGTTTATAAAGGTCCGACTTTCACAAGTTGATACAAGGTCCGAATATTATGCACAAGGGGGATCCGACTTTTTCTGATTTAACATAAGGGGGGGGGTCCGAGTTTTGTTAAAGGAGATGGTGGTCCGACTTTCTAGTTAATACCTTGTCTGAGTTTTGTTGATGTGTTTATCCGAACTTTATGTATGATTCGGCCCAAGTGTTAACTCTATTAATTTGTTAAATTTGCTAGTTTGTTGATACTGTTAACTACCAACTATGTTTAGTCTGTTAACTCTTATGTGAAACAAGAAGTTGCATGAATTTGATTTATGGTTTACATGAATATAAGATGCTAACTGCTAAGCACACTCTGTGTTCTACTGTGATGTTACTTGCATGCGAATCATTACGAACATGAACTGACTGTGAGTAAATGCATTACCTTAGGCCTTGATTGATTTGTTACGAGCACATAGTTAGCATACCGAGCAAACCAAGGTGAGTTCACACAGCAAGGCATGGGATTCCCGAGTTGGGAATTGGGTTGGAAGATTGAATTGGATAATTACTCGTATTTATGCTATTGCTAGACTATATACCATCGTCCTCAGGTTAGTCAGGACACTTACGTAAAACCTACGTAAACTAGTATCTACCACTGTCTCCCGAGGAAGGAGGACACTTACGTAAAACCTACGTAAACTCATACCTACTACTGTCTTCCGGGTCGGAAGGACACTTACGTAAAACCTACGTAAACCCCACGCGTACCACTGTCCTCGGGGAAGGGCACTCACGTAAAACCTACGTGACCTTGTACGTATTCCTGTTCTCGGGTTATGAAGAACACTCATGGTTACAATAGTCTAGTAAGGATAAACATGGGAAGCCCCCATTAGTAATAAATATAATCATGGGAAACCCCCACTATTAGTACATACATACATGGGAAGCCCCCACTAAATGAACATACGATTTTGCTATTTCAAACTTACTTTCTGTGACCTCGCTCAACTAGTTGTTGACTCTCTGCTGCATGCCTTGCCGGACTTTAGGTACATTTGGAGCTTGCACAGGGAGGAGCAGGTCGTTGTGGAGCATGGATCGTGGATGCCATGCTAAACTTTATAACACTTGAACTTATTACATACATTGAGTTTTCATATTATGCTTCCGCTACTAAAACTACGTTTGGTTTGAACATCAATTATATTGAGTTGGATTTTTATGAACTACTTTAATTACTATATGCTATGTTCAATATGATTGCTCGCTTGATCCTGGTCATGTCACGCCTCTAAGCGGTGGTACTCCGCGTGTGGATTTTGGGGGTGTGACAATTTCACACCTCTCTCTCTCCTTCTTTGGTTTCGGCCAGCCACAAGTAGCACCACCACCACCATCACTTGATCATTCTCAAACATTCCAAGCACATCCAAGGGTGATAGAAGGCATACAACGGAGCTCGGTGTTCTCGGAAGTTGAAGGACCTCCTCCATTCGCTATTAACCACCACTTTTCTGCACTTGAACTCTCCTAGCTTTGTGCTAGTGGTAAGCACTTAGATCCTTGTGTTTTACTTGCTATTTAAGTGGTTAGTAGATGTTTTATGAAGAAAACATAAGCGCATTAAAGAACATGAACAAGTCTTGAAGTTTAAACAAACTAGAGAAGAGGTATGGTTAAGTGATGATTGAAATCATGATAAATTTGAAATAAACAAACCATAATCTGTTGTGACAAACTTATGATCTGATTTTAATCATATTAGAAAGGATGGCGAACGTATGTGCGCGTTTTAGTAACATTTAACCCTTAAACAGCACGCTGAATCGCACTTTCAGCCGACTTTAACTGACTGTAACAGGTCCTTAACAAAACAAAAATGTATTTTCTAAAGTCTAGATTTATGTACTATGAAATACGGTTCTAATGGCACTGAAATCATAATTTTTGGACTTCGTTTACTATTTTTAAAGTGTCGTTTTGTAATAGCAGCAAGAGCTGCATTTTTACAGCAGAAAATGAGTGTACATTTTTAGTCATAACTTGAATCCTGTGTAGAGTTGTATCATGAAATTTTTACTGTAGATGACCACCGATGTATTTGTAATTCTCCCACTGGAACTTCGTAAATCAGACTCTCAATGAATTTAAATAAATTATTCCGCGGACTGTGGTCAGAAATAAGTAAATCTGATTTCAGTCCGGAAAATCATTTTCTATAAAATATTGGTGATGATTTGGACCCCGATATTTTTACACAATAATTTTTGGTTCGTATAAGACATTCTATAAAAATTTAGGAATTTTTGGAAAAAGATAACTATTTTATTAAAATACTCGAAAACGGCCAAGTTTTGTATATTAAAACTGAAACGATATAAGTAGTGTTTTGCATGTCTGAATGACGGGTTGGTTAATTGAGAACTGTTTGAATGATTTTACAGAAGAAAATGATACGCTTGTAAGCGTGGACACCTCCAGTTACAGAAGAAACTCTGGCGAAATTTTTCTAGAAATATAACACTTAGGAATATTTTTGGTGACAAGTGTTTATAACTATATTTTTAACTTGTTTTCAAAACGTAAATTTCGCCACAATTTTATTACAAAACTTCCAAGTGTCGGAGGTGGGATTTTCACAAATAAAACTTGATTAATATATATCTAGAACATATATTTTTCATAACAACACTTGTGAGATTTTTATGATTATTGTGTGAACTTCATAAATATTATTTTCAGGGTAAAAATAATATTACTAGAATACACTGAATATTCACGGCTCCAAAATAATAGGAATGCCTTCACAATAATTATTTAAGTTACACCGGCATTATTAATACCACCCGAACCTTACAACGTAACTTACGTAATTTCAGAAAATACGCATAAGTGTGTATTTTGACAAGGATATTATTTTGGAAAATTATATGGAATAAGATATAATATTTTTGGGAAAAATATTTATATTTTGGAGATAGAAAGTTTTAGACAAATGAAATAAAATATATTTTATTAAGTGAGACTTAATAATATATTTCGAAGTTAAACGAACGCACGTGTATCAAAGCCCCCATCCTTGGGAAGGAATATATTACCAAATAATTACGAAGTGTAATTACGAAATAGTTGCCTGACTATTTCCCAAAGACATTAAACCTTAAGCTAAGGCACAGCCGTCCGTCTAATAGAAGTTAGTACGTGTAGGTCATCGCACAGCAGGTTGACAGTGAGATACTTTTTAGAGACGCACTTCGGTGAGTTCATGTCCCCCTTTTCTCTTAACTGTTTTCAGTTTTCTGAACTGCGGGGGTGAAATACATGTTACTATGATTACAAATACTTTTTACATGGTATGGTTAGCGTAAGGAGTGTTACTACTTAGATCATGTGAGTGGGTAGGCGAGAACTGAAGGCCATTAATCCTCAGTATAGGACCGAGGGACAGTAGCGGTAGATCTATCTGGGTGTAGCGAGCCCAATCCCTGAGTTCGCTGAATGAGCCAGGCGGTGACTTTGTACCCAACGCAAAATCTGCTAGGTTTGAGTCTTCCTACTGCACTTCACACATATCATTGGCTTTGCAACCCAATGGTGATCTCTTTTTTTTCCTTATTTGCTACATACCAGAGATTTTTATACATACAGACATTTTTACAACGGGTTATACATACCCACTTACACATGAACTCGCTCAACTTTATGTTGACTTTTCAAACTACATGTATTTCAGGAAACTAACGGATCTGGCACGGTATGCACGTATTTTCAAGCTGCATTTGAATAAAGAAGTCATCCAGGGTTTAGAAGGTGTAACCTCTTCCTGGACGGGTTACATATCCCTAAACCTAGTATTGTTTTAAAGTCTTTTGATAAGTTTTTATGAACTCATTTAAATCAAGTCAAGGTTTGTAACTTATTTTGTGATTGTTGAAAATGGGATTTTCTAAACTTTATTAATGGATGAATATCTCATGTTTTTATCATATAGCATTGTTATGATTGTTGCTATGGTATTAAGAAGTCACACCAAATAAACCCACGCTTCTGCAAAGCCAGGGTGAGACAGAGGGCAACGCTATATTTCAAGCATTTATATCAAGTATTATATGGGGACTAGGCCATTGCTTCCGCAAAATCAGAAGTCCCGGGATAATACCCCAGATATAACTGAGTATAAAGACCTAGTATCTCAGAAAGAGGGACCTTTCAAACAAGATTTCAGGGGTTACCTATATATCCAAGAAATGTTCCCCACAAAATAAGCAAGTTTGAAATTTAGGTTTATATCTCGTCACAATCTACTAAAGGAGTAAAAACCTACTGGCATATCATCAGTGAGACTGTTTATCACAATTTTGACTTTCCATTTCTTTAGCATGTTGTGATAGTCCACTGATGTACTATCATTTCCTCTTTTTACAACAAACCTCATTGTTTATTTTATCATATTTTTGGCTTTTTCAAATTTTTAATGTATTTGGATTTTCTGAAATTTTTACTCCCCCTAAAACTCAAACACATTTAAAGAAATTTGAAAACAAACTGTACAAACAAAGTTGACAACTAATATCGAATTGCTTCAATTCGCCATTCTCTTAGCATAAACAATCAGAACTCCCCCTTTCAACAAACTATTTTCCCATTTAGATTTCAAAACACTTAAGTTTGTTTTAATCAAAAATGGTTTTTCTGGAAAATAAGTTTTGTTTTAATCACGTGTAGGTTCGGGGTAAACTCATCACATTTTTTTTCGACCACTTATATGAGGATTACATCAAGTTCAAATTAATGTCCTTGAGTAATCACTTTGTCACAACAAACCTCTGTACCACTTGTTAGTAAACACTTGGAAGAAAATCAAGTACAAATTAATATCCCTGATTAACCACTTGTAGGAATACCACATCTACACAAAATCATTTTACCAATAAAGATGCCGATTCCTGATTCCCACTTACCAACCTGGAAGCTCTGGTAATTCACAACCTGTAAAATTCAACAATTTTAAGATTCATTCACACAAACCAACTTTAACTAGAATGATGCCGATTCCTGATCCGCGATTACAAACTTAGGATCTCCGGCAAGTCAGATTTTTAAGGGAAAAGAATTTCCACCCAAATCTGACCAACCTTGGGTGTTTTTAACTCTTGTTCAGTAGGGTTATAAGTTGCCTTCTTTGTAGCATAAAAATCTTTAACCCCTTTGGCCTTTCCCTCGACCATTTTCCCAAACATTTTCTTAACATTCCCATTGAATGCTTTCTCAACATCAAATTCTTCTTTCACAGAATAGAATTGATCTGAGATTTCAACCTTACCAATTTTCTGCTTAAACTTTTTATCCTTCAATGATGGAAAATTCTCATCATTTACTGAAGGCACTGATTTTTCTTCTTTCATCTCAACTTGTGGCTCTTCTAGCTTTGTGGAACCAGATTCATCGCCGAATTTCTCAGAAAACTTCTTAACAACCCACATCTGTTTGTCTTTGGCTCTTCTTTTGTAAATTTTTTTCTTTGAACATTCACCAACTTCATAAGTTGAATTTTCAAAAATTTTGAATTTCTTAGTTGGTGGTTCAACATCAACAACTTTTTCTTTAAGTTTTTCAGAGACTTCCTGTTTTGTCTTTGTAGCTTGAGAACAATTCCATGCAGACCAACTGCATTACACTTGTAACAGGTTCTAGTCCCCTTTCGATGAAAAACTCCAGTTCCTTTTCTCTCAGCAAGAAACTCCTGGTTTGATTGTCTCCAGAAAGGTTTCTTCTGTTCTTCCTCATCACTTCCACCTGAAACAAATTTTGTATTTGTTTTAGAAATATTGTCATTTTTATAGTTTTCTGGTGGAATAAAACCCAAACCTTTCTTTTTGTAGTTACCATTATGGTTTGATTTCTTTTGAAAACCAGAACCAGAATTGTAACCCTTTTTCTTGTTTAATCGTTGTTGAACTCTTGAAGTGTATTTTTTAGGTTTTTCAGTAAGATTTAAATCTTTTATTTCAGAAATATTAATTTCTGTCATTTTGAAAACCTTTTTAATCATTTCAATTCTAACACTTCTTATTGGAAATTCTTTATCAGAATATAATTTGTCAGAATCATTCAAAGTGTATGCAACTTCAAATGTTTCCTCATTCAAATTAGATTTTGATAGCAAAAACTCTTTACTATAAACCCTTTTAACCGACGATTTTGGACTGTTGACTGACGAACTTGAACCTCCAGACCCAGACTTTGACTCAGACTCCTCGTCTGTATCCAACACCTGATCAACCACCTTTTTTATTAACTCAGACTCATGATTAGTGTCAGACGATGTGAAAGTAACGTCAATGTTTTCTGGTAATTCATCGGTTATATCAAACTTCAGTTTTATATTGACTGCCTTTTGAACTTACTCCTCATTTGGTTTTCTGGGAGAATAACTTTCCCAGATCGGAGGCGGACACTTGTTATAGCTAACACTCGGTTTCTTACCAGTATCCTTCTTCTTTGGCTTCTCATCCTTAAATGCTTCGAAACCTGCAACAGTTGGATAAATTCGATCAATAAGATAATCAGAACTAGAATAACTTTGTAATAAGCGTCTGATTCTCTCATTCTCAATTTTCTCAGTCTCCAACTCTTGTTTCAGCTTGGCACATTCTTCAATGTAATGATTAATTGCTTTTTGTTTCGTCATCATTGTTGCATTCATCATCGTCAAAGCATCTTCTCTCTCAGAATTTGTCTTTTGAAGACCAGTTACTGTTCTGTTCAAAACATCGTAAGATTCCTTCACGTAATTGAGATTGAACAGTAATTTTTCCTTCATCTTCTCAAACTCACCCAACTTTTCGTCTTTTGCTGCACATTCTTTGCAGGATTCTAAAAACTTTGAACAAGGCTTGATGACTTCCACATTTTTTTCTACTTCAATAATCTTTTCAGATTCAACAACTTTTTCAGCTTCAGTCACCTTCTCTGTTTCAAGAATCTTCTCAGCAACACTTTTAACTTCATCATTTTGAACAATCTCATCTTCTTGAACAACACTTTCAGACTTCATTTTCTTTTGCTCTTTTGCTGCTTGTCTCTCCTTTAGTTTCTCCAAGCGATCTGCAAAATAGAATTGAAAACTTTCAGGAGATAGATGAGTTTTTGCAATATTAATATGCCTTTCTTCCTCATCATCACCACTGTCATCCGTTGGTGATTGATCAAACTCAAATGATTTTTCAGAACTATCATCTGAAAGACTTGAATCAGATGGTGTTTGATCAAAAACAATTTCTCTTTCTGAACTCTCTGAACTTTCTTCTGATGAAATTTGTGAGCTTTCATCTGATGAAACCGACTTTTCTTCTTCACTTGACACATTAACTCCAACAACTTTCATCCACTTTGTAAACATATCTAGTTCTTTCACAAGTTTAGCAATGAAAGCTTTGAACTCTCCTTTTTCATCCATAAACATATCCCAGCTAAAGCCTTCAGGTAACCTTTCATCATCTTGATTGGTTATGCATGCTTTGCTGTCGGGTGAAATATATTTATCCCAGCTAAAATTTTCTTGATTCACTAAACTTGCTCTTTTTGAAGAATCTTCTAGTACTTTTCTACCATGAGCCACTTGTGGTTCTTGTTGTTGTTGTTGACCAACTTGTTGATATACGGATCTTCGGTAGTAATCATCTTTTCCGATGGATTCTTTGTTTCACTTATTTCTCGATTCTTACATTCCCTCTTGAAATGACCTTTCTCCCTACATCGAAAACAAGTCACTTTAGATTTATCAAAACCTAAAGTAGAAACATCTGCATCAAGAAAATCATTTCTTCCAGTAATCATGTTGAACTTTTCTGCTCTTCTTACGACACTAGCTAGACACCATTTGATGTCCATGAGCTCCATTTCTTTCGCGTCTATCTGATCGTAATCCTCTTTCGTAAGCATAGGATTTCCGATCCTCCCTGCAACCAAACCTTCATAGGATTGTAACACAGTTGCAAGTAAAGACATGTGATCTTTTGCAATTTCTTTAGAAAAACTTTGACCCTCTGGAAGATTCAATGCAATGTTGCATTGTATCACACAACCATTTCCACTTTTTGAACTTTGAGTATGGAAACTTGATGATGAACTCTTTGGATTGACACTTGGGTAAGAAGAGAAACCACTGCTGCTATTAGGACTTTGCTCAACATTTTCAGATGAGTTTCCAGCACTAAACGCAGTTTGTATTTTCGGACTTCTTTTAACTTCTAGAACATTACCTTTGTAGTACATTTTCACATCTTGTTGACCACTTGGATTACTCATCCTCGCAATCTTTTGCTGTTCCAGATCTTGACCCTCAATCTTCTCGATGAACTGAGAAATCGTCAAACCATCATATACACCAGTATTCTTTAGAATCATCAAGTAAGTACCCCACTCCTTTTGAGGTAAAGCATCAGCTAACTTGTCGACCCATTCTTCACGATCTTTGGTTATGCTAAGCATCGACATGGATCGCACTAAATGGCAATATCTTTCAATTAGTTTCTTTGTATCTGCCCCGGGCAAACTGGTGAATAGATCAAATTCTTTCTTGAGCAGTGCCTTTTTGCTTTTAATCATATTTTCACTTCCCTCAAATTTGATTTTAAGAGCATCCCAAATGGATTTTGAGGTCTTGTCATGTTGAAGCAACACAAAGATATCTTCTTTGATGGCTTGCTGAAGTAGACTAATCATCATCTTTTCAGCTCTGTACATGTCACGTTCTTTGTCATTGAATTCCGAGATTTCTTTTTCAACTTGCAGATTTGTTCGTGGTAGCACATATTTCATCAAAATACACTCCCATGATCTCAGATGGTTAGCTTGAACCCAGTTTTCAAATCTATCTTTCCATCCGTAATACTCCTCAATGCTCATTAGCTTCGGGGGTTTTTGTGTAGTTCCAGCTTCATTTTCCAAATTCATGTTTTGAGCAATGGTAGCTGGAGTAGTCGAAGATGTGGCAAACGCGTTATAAAATTCTTCACTCATGATTCAGTAATACGTTTTTCAAACAAACAACACACTTCAAGCGAAATACTCTCTCAAGAGAAATTAAAACCTTTAAACACAAACCCAGTTCAAGCGGAATAACGTCTTCAAGCGGAATCACCAACTAACAATTTCAAGCGAAATAACCAGCAATCAATTTCAAGCGAAATAACCAGTTTGGAGCGGAATCACTGCTATTTGGAGCGGAATCACTGATTTCGCTTGAACTTTCAAGCGGAATATCAACTTTCGAGCGGAATCAGACAATGTTGAAGCGAAATCACAGATTTCGCTTGAAAATCTCAAGCAGAATAAGGAAATCTCGAGCGGAATCACAGATGTTCGTTCAAGCGGAATCACAACTTAGGTCCATTTTTACCATTTTTAAGTCGAATTTTAGCCTGAAACTTTTAAGGATTTGTTAAAACACAGTTTTACACAATATGTGAAAAATTTAGCAAATTTTAATGGTAAAAACTTGTTGATTTTCAAAAGAAGGTGTAGAAAACAGAAATTTTGAGCTGAATCGGAAAGAACTCCTCCTCCTGAGCTCTGATACCACTTGTATGATCGTTTTCAGACCCGAACGAGTCGATCAAAGGAGTTTTTATCTATTTCAAAGGCGGAATCAGAGAAATAGACTTCGAAACAGCTTGCAAATCATTTTAAACAGCTTTCTGATTGATATAACAACAAGTACAAACACAGGATAAACCTGCAACACTTTGGTATCCAAAATCAGAATCCTCTCAACTCCTGCTGATTTCTCTTGAACCATCCTATATATAGTTGATGTGATTCCGCTTGAAAGTGTCACATGCCATTTCAAGCGGAATTAATCACTTGTGATTTCGCTTGAAACTGTCACTTGACATTTCAAGCGGAATCAGCTCATTCAAGCGGAATCAGCCACAATTACACTAAAATCTGCTATTTTCTCGAACAACGTGCCCTGATCTAACATATCTAGAACAAGACTCGATACAAGATGAAGTCGACAGATGTATGTACCAGCACGTATGTAAAAAGATATACCCGCCTGTGGAGGATAACTCGCCGTGGGTTTATATTATGAGGTGTGTCTATTAATCTTTTTCTGGCTTCTTGTCACACCCCAACCGATGGCGGAATCATCGGGGCGTGGCACTGAGCGAAACAGATTGTCCAGAAGTTTCCACAACAACTATTATTACAAATTCAGTTAAATGATATGTCCCATACTGTATCCTAAATAAATAAATAAGTTATCATAGAAAGCAACTAGGCAAATAATTCCATTCCGACAACTCAGATTCAATTATTATTACAGACAATTGTTTATTATTTCTAGACTCCCTAGCCTCGATTTCATCACCACGCACCTAAGCATCCTAGCAACTTAAGCACCTGTCACACCCCAACCGATGGCGGAATCAACGGGGCGTGGCACTGAGCGAAACAGATTGTCCAGAAGTTTCCACAACAACTATTATTACAAATTCAGTTAAATGATATGTCCCATACTGTATCCCAAATAAATAAACAAGTTATCATAGAAAGCAACTAGGCAAATAATTCCGTTCCGACAACTCAGATTCAATTATTATTACAGACAATTGTTTATTATTTCTAGACTCCCTAGCCTCGATTTCATCACCACGCACCTAAGCATCCTAGCAACTTAAGCACCTGTCACATACGTTAAAATAAAGTCAATACATAAAATGTAAAGGTGAGCACACAAGTTTGATAATAGCATATAGAGTTCGAATAGTTTACGCATAACCAGGCACGTACACAGAGGAAAACGATGCATGTTAATTATCGACATGGGACCATCGATACCAACGACTGCGGGTTGACCGTCCGAGACGGTTCGCAATACATGATTACCACCGTAATTCATGCAAGTAATTGTCCTTAACAACCCCCGTGTGAACGGGTGCTGAGTCCAAACTATAGTACTATGTTGCTAAGGCAGGTAGATAGCACTCCACGTGTGAACATAATAAACAACATTCATTTAGTCAAGTAGCACATGCAAATGGTTAGCGTTCAAATAGTTTGTGTTTCATTGTGGTTTGATAGGTAACGTATGTAACACCCAAAAGTGCTAAAAGCAAAAAGGGATCGAGTATACTCACAGTGATTGATTGTGGATTGAAGGGAGCGCTGAGAGTAAGATTAGCCTGAATAGTTCGATAGCATAACGATAAGTAACGCGGAAAAGTAAACAAGTGTGAATGGATCGAATGGGCTGGTCGATCGAACGGGCTGTTCGGTCGGCTGGTATGTCCGGTTGGACAGTCCTGTTCGATCGGCCGGTAGGCTCGATCGGCTGGGCCATTCGAGTGGATTGTTTCTTCCTCTGGTGTGTTTGTGTTTGAGGATTTGAACTTTTGAAGTTTTCGTTGCAGCATTTGAGAACACTGAAGTGTTCCTACCTTTCAAGTCGATCGATCGAACGGTTCGTTCGATCGGCTAGCTCACTCGATCGGCTAGCTCACTCGATCGGCTAGGATCATCAGAATTAGTCCTCAACTGAATGTCACTCGATCGAACATTCTGTTCGATCGGCTGGCATTCCCTACTACGAACGAGTTGTGAAAACGATTAAGTGTTGAAGAGTAGTATCTCATGATCCTAAGAGTAATGTTTACCAAACGCAGTTCGATCGAACATCTCTTCCTCAATACTATGCTTCCTGAAATTTTAAAAGTGTGGGACCATGTGCTAGCCGATCGGCTGGCCCGGTCTATCGGCTGGTATGTCCGATCGGCTGGGCTGTTTGAACAGCCTAGCCGGTCGGCCAGCATCTCTGACCTGTTCGGCCTTTAGTCTAACACTTGGCTGTTTAATTGTTTGTCATTCTTTTAAGGTAACTTGACAATGAGTTGAACTATGATGCCCTCCGTTCTTACTCGCTTCTTTGGCTTGGACAGGAATCACCCAAGTCCGGCCGGTGAACGGTTCGGAACGTTGGTTTCGAGTTTAACCCAAAATCGGTGAACCTTGTATATAGAATCCGAATCTTGAACCTTTTAACTTGTTAGAATGATTAGTTAGCCGGTTCAAGCTCCGTTTCTAGCGGTTTGGAGACATTGAGTGTAAAAGAGTTGAAAGAAAGTTGGGATTCCTTCTTTCAATCCTTCATAACTTGTGGATGTTTAGATCTTTGATTGATCTTAACTTGTTTATGTGGAAATCGGTTAGAGCTAAGCTATTCATGGTTGGATGAGGCCAAAGTTTGATGTTCTTCAAGAACAACATGATGACATCACCCAAGAACACTTAGATCTTGGTGATTTCACGGTTAGAATCCATGTTTTGAAAGATAGAAAGGTGTAGAATCAAGTAATGATCAAAAACGTACAAGAGTTAGAGTGAAAACTTACCGGGATTGAGAGATATCTGAGAAAAGACGAAGAATAGGAGCTGGCCGGTCAGAACTTTCCAAAAGTGGAAATGAAGACAAGGACAGCCCTATTTATAGGCTTCCAAAAGAGGAAAGTGGCAGCCAATCGGCCAGGAGCTCCGATCGAGTAGGCTGCTCGATCGGCTGGCAAGATGCCAGCCGATCGGCTGGCCTGTTCGATCAGGGTGCTTCCTGTTCGATCCGCGACCCACTTCGAGTATTTCGCGACGATTTTCGATGTTTCGATTTCGATGGACGATGATACGAATACGATAGAGTTCCTAATCAAATTACTTTCAGTCCCAATCACTATATCTAACATACAATCTTCTATAAGTCACGTTTCGATGTCGGTTTCGATTGTGTTCGATTGCTTTTCGAGTTTTGATTTGATTTTCGATTGATTCACTTGAATACCACACCAAACATATAACTAAACACGCACAAGTAACACATAAGGCACACACACGCGTATAGCAATACCACAATTCGCATAATTCAAGTCTCGAGTTCGATGATTGTTAATTGGTTTGATTACTGATTAGTTAACTTTATCGCATTGTTACTTCCTACCATTCACAGTCGTAGATCGGTTCGCGTTAACACATTCGATTACTTCGATTCTTGTTGATTACAACACTTACTCCACATAATACAATTAAAACATAAAATAGACTATCTACAGTCAAAGAAAGTCAAATTTGACTTGGACTTTGACTTTGACTTTGACATTCGAAAACACGGGGTGTTACAGCCTCCCCTTGTTTAGGGAATTTTGTCCCGAAATTAGGTCGAAGGCTACACAACACCGTGATTTACCAATTTGATGCTTTAGATCTATTTATTTAAACAACTGCGGGTACTTGGCCTGCATGTCGCTTTCGATTTCCCAAGTGAACTTCGCGCCTCGTTTGCCTTCCCATCGGACTTTCACGCTCGGGATGCGAGAGCGCCTGAGTTGCTTGGTTTGGCGATCCATGATTTCGACAGGATTTTCCACGAAGTGTAACGTTTCGTTGATCTGAAGATCGTCGAGCGGTACGATTAGATCATGATCAGCAAGGCATTTTCAGAGGTTAGAGACGTGGAAAGTCGGGTGGACGTTACTGAGTTCCTCCGGTAGTTCGAGTCTGTAGGTGACTTTTCCGATTCTTTCCAGAATCCTAAAAGGTCCAACATATCGAGGCGCGAGTTTCCCTTTCTTGCCGAATCGGACTACACCCTTCCAAGGTGATACCCTTAGGAGTACGTAGTCACCAACTTCAAATTCAAGTGGCTTGCGTCTTTTATCGGCGTAACTTTTCTGTCTGTTCCGAGCTTTTACCAAGTTGTCTCTAATCTGGTGGATTTTGTCAGTCGTTTCTTGTAGAATCTCGGGACCGGTTAGTTGCGAGTGACCGATCTCGTGCCACACAATAGGCGATCGACATCTTTTACCATACAAAGCCTCGAAAGGTGCCATTTGAATGCTGGCATGATAGCTATTATTGTACGAGAATTCGACCAACGGCAGGTGTTTGTTCCAACTACCACCAAAATCTATGACACACGCTCGGAGCATGTCTTCAAGAGTACGGATCGTTCTTTCAGTCTGTCCGTCGGTTTGAGGATGGAATGCAGTACTCAGATTAAGCGACGTACCAAGGGCCGCTTGAAACGTTTCCCACAATCGCGAAGTGAACCGAGCGTCACGGTCTGAAATGATGTCACGAGGCGTACCATGATTATGAATGATCTCGTCGGTGTAGATTTGGGCTAGTCGCTCCACCTTGTAGTCTTCTCGTATCGGCAAGAAGTGAGCGGATTTCGTTAGACGATCAACTATAACCCAAATATTGTCATGACCTGATGGCGTGGGCGGGAGTTTCGATATGAAATCCATAGCTATACTCTCCCACTTCCATATGGGTATCGGCGGTTGTTCGAGTAAGCCAGAAGGTCTTTGATGTTCAGCCTTGACTCTTGCGCAAGTTAAACAGCTTCCAACGTATAGAGCGATATCCCGTTTCATACCCGGCCACCAGTACTTATAACGCAGGTCCTGGTACATCTTGTCTGCACCGGGATTAATAGAATATCGGGACGTGTGGGCTTCATTCATAATAATCTTTCGCAAGTCGGTCCGCTTAGGGATCCAAATTCGGTCCAGATAATAGAATATCCCATCTGATTTGCTTACTAACTGAGCTCCATCGTGATAGATCCTCTCTTTCTTCAATGTACGCTCGTTAAAGCAAGCATGTTGGGCTTCGCGAATAAGGGTTTCGAGGTTGTGCTGGGCTTGGATGTTTCGGGTACTGAGCATGTAACTCTTTCTGCTGAGCGCGTCAGCAACCACATTCGGCTTGCCTGGGTGATAACGTATCTCACAGTCGTAATCGTTGAGAAGTTCTACCCATCGGCGTTGACGCATATTAAGCTCTCTCTGATTAAAGATGTGTTGCAAACTCTTGTGATCAGTGTAGATCGTACACCTAGTGCCATACAGGTAGTGTCGCCAGATCTTCAACGCAAAGACAACCGCGCCTAGCTCGAGGTCATGGGTTGTATAGTTCTTCTCGTGGATCTTGAGCTGACGAGATGCATAGGCTATAACCTTGTCTCGCTGCATGAGGACACAGCCGAGACCGAGGTTAGAAGCATCAAAGTAGACAATGAAGTTGTCGCTTCCGTCGGGCAGCGTAAGAATCGGAGCATTGCACAGCATATGCTTGAGGGTTTGAAAGGTAGTCTCTTGTGCGTTTCCCCACACAAAAGGCTTGTCCTTATGCGTAAGAGCAGTAAGTGGCACAGCGATCTTGGAGAATCCTTCAATGAATCGTCGATAATAGCCCGCTAGTCCGAGAAAAGAACGAACTTCTGACGGGTTCTTAGGCGTAATCCAGCTTTTGACAGCTTCAATCTTCGCAGGATCGACATGGATACCCCGACTATTCACTATGTGATCCAGAAATTGAACCTCCTCCAACCAGAATTCGTACTTGGAGAACTTGGCATAGAGTTGGTTCCCCTGGAGTAACTCGAGAACCAAACGTAGATGTTACGCGTGTTCGGCTTTTGATTTGGAATAAATCAAGACATCGTCGATGAACACGATGACGAAACGGTCAAGATAAGGCTTACACACGCGATTCACCAGGTCCATAAAAACCGCGGGTGCATTGGTTAGACCAAAGGGCATAACTACAAATTCGTAATGGCCATAACGGGTTCGGAAAGCAGTTTCAGGAATGTCTTCCTCTTGAATCCGTAGCTAATGATATCCTGAACGTAGATCGATCTTAGAGAAGCATGCTGCACCTTGTAGCTGATCAAACAAATCGTCAATTCGGGGTAAGGGGTATCGGTTCTTGATGGTTAGCTTATTCAATTCCCGATAGTCGATGCACATCCGGAACGATCCATCCTTCTTTTTGACAAAAAGGACTGGCGCGCCCCAAGGAGAGGTGCTTGGGCGAATAAAGCCTTTTTCGAGTAATTCCTGGAGTTGGATCGAGAGTTCCCGCATTTCGGATGGAGCGAGTCGATAAGGAGCTTTGGCAACGGGGTTAGCTCCAGGAATGAGGTCGATGCGGAAGTCGATATCACGACTTGGTGGTAGTCCGGGAAGATCGTCAGGGAACACCTGAGGAAATTCACGAACCACTGGAACATCTTTAACTTCAACTTTCTTTTTCTTTCCCTTCTCCGCTACTACGATGTTGGCCAAGAAAGCTCGGTATTCCTTGCGAAGATACTTGCTGGCTTGAATACACGACATAAGCTTGAGACCCTTCGACGCTGTTTCACCGTACACACACAATAAATCACCATTCGCGAGTGAGAATCGAATCATCTTCTCGAAGCATACAACTTCGGCATGGTTTTCGCGAAGAAAGTCCATGCCTATTATGACGTCAAAGCTTCCGAGTTGCATTGGAATAAGGTCGATTGGGAAGATGTGATTGTTGAGCTCGAGAGTACAATCACGGAGTACAGAGTTAACGGCAATAGTTCTTCCCGTAGCGACTTCGACTTCGAACGACGAGGACAGATATGAGCGCTTACGACTAAGGAGCTTCTCGAATTCAAACGACACAAAGCAGTTATCGGCTCCGGTATCAAACAAACATGATGCATAAATACCATTCACAAGGAACGTACCATTAACCACGTTGTTATCCGCCTGAGCCTGGCGGGCATTGATGTTGAAGGTTCGGGCATGGGCTGCTTACTGATGTTGCTGAGGCTGCTGTTGTTGTTGTTGTTGCTGGGGCTCTTGCTTAACCACCCTGTTCGGGCACCTGTTTGCAAAGTGGTTAGGGTCACCACATGCAAAGCAGACTCGAGCATTGACTGCAGGTGCTGGAGCTACTTGTTGGCCTTGAGGGGCGGGGAGTAGAGCTTGGTTGACAGTAGCTTGAACTGGGGCTTGACGGGGACCATAGCGACAGTTCGCAGTGAAATGACCGTACAGGTTGCAGTGAGCACAAAAACGACAAGCTAGACCCACTGGATGATGATAAGAGCATGTCGGGCAGAGTGGATGAGGGCCTGTGTATGCACGCTTTGCTGGTGGTGCATTGATCACTGGAGCTGAGCGAGGGTGCTGCTGCTGTTGAGCTGGTACAGCTTGTAGAGGAGTGGCGTTTGTCACGGCAGCACAGCTCTTGTTGCTGGAGCTGTGGTTGTTCTTCTTCTTCCTTCTTGATAACTTGGAGGATTGAGCAGGTGAGTCGGTGGGTGTTGCAGTGGCTTGGTGCAGAGACTTGGTTTGCTTATCCCAGAAACCAGACTTTACCCGCTTGTCATTAATCTCAGCGGCTAGCAGGTAGGTTTCTTCGATCGTTCCTGGCTTGGCGGCATGAACAAAGTCGGCTACACAGTCGGGTAGGGCTCGAATGTACTTCTTGATGGCTTGATCTGAGGTCTTGACTTGATCAGGACAGATAATGCTAAGCTGCTTGAAGCGAGCAGTGAGAGCAGCGTTGTCTCCATCCTTCTGCTTGATTCCCCAGAATTCGTCTTCCAGCTTTTGGCGTTCATGAGGAGGGCAGAATTCGTCGGTCATAATTGTCTTCAACTCCTCCCATGTTAGCTCGTAAGCTGCATCATTTCCGCGTTTGTTTCGTTCGGCCGTCCACCAGTCTAGAGCACAGGACTGGAAGACGCCTGTAGCGTTGAGAGTGCGGAGATGTTTAGGACATCCGCTCTGGCGCAGAGTGACTTCGACTGAGTCGAACCAGTGAAAATGGCTGTAGGACCATCTTCGCTAGTGAACTCTTTTGGTCCGCATGCTTTGAACTGCTTGAAGCTGAAAGCAGCCTTGCTTGAATCCTTAGGGTTTTCAGCCAGGGATTCTTCTGACGTTTTGCTGGCATTTTCATACACCTCACTCACGGCCTTCGCCACTTGCTTGGAGATGATAGCAGCGAGACGTCTGTCCCTCTTCTACTGGCGGGTAAGTGGGGTTCGGTGTCCGGATGACGACATGGTCTGCAACAGACATCGTCACGAGACTCAACACAACAGAATCGAATCTCACCTCACACGTCTACTATTATCTAAAGCTTAGAATCACGTCGAAACACATATCACGTAAACACATATGCACAAAACCACAGATGCACGTAAGCACAGAAGCACATAAGCATAGAGTCACATAAACACGAAAGCACGTAACCATTTAATCACAGAAGCAGTCAGAAAACAGAAACCTATCCTTCAAAGCTCGCGTGTCGTTCGTATAGCGATCGCGTATGGCATATCGGGTAGCACAGTATAGTGTATCCTAACTTAGTCGTATAACACATCATATCGTAATATCGTCTAGGCTGCAGCAACTGGAGATCAAATGGGGATAGAATAATAGTACGAGTCGTGTGTGTCGATTGAAATGGTGGCAGAATCGAATAACATCCCAAAATATAAACACAAAACACAGAAAACACACAGAAAACACACATAAACATATAAAATCAACGAGTCATCAGAGTACGCGGTTGCGGTTCTCAGAATCGAATCACATAAAATCGAGAGATAGATTGTCTGCGGCTACTAGACATCGACTACCCAAGGCAACTCGACTATTCGCAGTAGACTTGTCATTACTTTCGACTCTAGAGGTCGTGTTTCTGCCTCGATTCTTGGGCATTCCGCACGCGCTTCCTAGGTCATACTTGTGAGTTCAGGTCGTTGGAGTCCATCGAGGCCTTGGTGAGATAAATAAAATCCAGAACAAACTGCCAAGGTCAGGGTTTCACCCCTTGGCTTAGCAATTTCTTCCTTGTTTTTAATAAAATAAAGGGGGTTATTCATCAAAATATGGATTTCACTCCTGATTTGGTATAATCTCCCTTGTTTGTTGATGTGTGTCGGTGCAATATATTTTTGATGAGTATTTAAGCCCCTTTTTACACTTTTAGCCAAGTTTTAAATTTATAAAACACGATATTTACTAACACTAAACACACATATGGGCAAGTGCACCCATCGTGGACGTAGTATAGTGTTGGTAAGATACCGAGGTCGTCCAAGGACACAAGAGCTTTTAGTACCGGTTTATCCTCAACGTCTAATCAAATCAAAAAGTGAGAAAAATGTTTTAAACTAAGAAAAATAAAAACTAACTAAATGCTGAAAATAAAAATAAAATAAAAACAGATAGACAAGATGAATCACTTGGATCCGACACGTGTATTAGTATAACCTTTGATTATTTTTGCACTTTTGCACTTGTTTAAGAGATTATCTTAGTTATTGTAGTAGGCCCCTCTTTTGAAGGTGACGTTACCCTCAACCCAGTAGTTTGAGTCAGCAAGGATACAATCCTAAAGGGTCGGATTATTGAAAGATAATGGATTAAGTTATTAATGCAAATTGTGGTAGGCCCCGCTTTTGGCGGTGACGTTACCCTCGGCTAAGTAGTCTGAGTCAGCAGGGATACAGTCCTAAATAGCCGGGTTATAGTATTAATAGTAGTTAACTTATGAGGGGGTCAAAGAGTTTGGATCCCCGCCATCCAATACCTATGGGCATTGAAGGAGATCCTACTAAAATTGACCCAGGTCCCAAGCAGGACCTCTAAACGCTGAACAAGGGCAAGACCCTTACCAAACCGTTCCCTTAACCCCCGACCAGGTAGCCAACATACCTCCATATAGACCGTGGAGATATGAATGGTGAAAATCTTTTATTTTATATAGACAGTAAAATAATGCCAAGACACCACGGACAAACGATAAGGAAAGATCACCTTCAACATAAGTAACTAATTATTAAAGTCATTAATACAAAACCAAATAAAAAGTGCAAAAGATTAAAAATAAAAAGTATTATACTAAACACTTGTCTTCACCAAGTGATGTAAGAGACTTAGGCAAACATGGCCTTGATTGTCAAGAACTCTTACTATCAATCTTGGATCCCGAGACGACTCACACACTCTAGGATGGACAATGGATGATGGTGGTGGATGATGGTGTTATGGTGGTGGTGGGTGGTGGATGAAGTGTGAGAGAGGTGGTGTGCCAAGGGATGAGAGAGAATGGAACCAAGCTCCTCTATTTATAGGCTGAACAGAAGGCTGGACACGGCCCCGTGTCCGCTGGACACGGCCCCGTGCCCGTCTGACATTCTCTCTCTTCATTAATTGTAATTCGCAATTACAATTAATGCGCCTGCTGTACTTTCACCACGCCCCCGTGTCCGCTGGACACGGCCCCGTGGTGGGCAATGGAAGCTTCTACTGGTTTGTCTTTTCTGCTGCTTCCTGGGCACGCCCCCGTGTTCGCTGGACACGGGGCGTGTTCAGACTCTGTTTCTTCTCTTTTGCCTTGGGAGGTGCCGTTGAGGGTCCGGGCAGTCTACTTTTGTTCCTTTTCTTGTATTTATGGTAGAATTAGTTGTCTTTTTGCTTCTTTTGTGATTTTGAGCTCATTTCATCCTGAAAATACAAAAGGAAGACAAAAACACTCTTTTCCAACATTAGTACTTAAAAAGGGTTAGTTTTATGCCTTAATTGATGTGATTTATATGTTGCATTTTACACACATCAAATACCCCCACACTTGAACTTTTGCTTGTCCTCAAGCAAAACTCTTTAAATGTGGCTTACACTCCCAAATGGAATAGGTAGAAGAGAAGTTTTTTAGCTTGTCCTAGAGTGTCGGGAATCCAAGGTCTTTGTAAGTTTTATTTTTATTTATTCACAATCCTCTTCGTTATGATTTATTTTGAACGTTTCATAAGATAAATTACTTATTTGGGCATAGCATGCCTTATTAAAATTCCATTTATATACAAGTTCACATACCTCACGGGGGATCACTCAACACTCGGCCGAAGGTGTATATTTTAGTGAATCACTCGAGAGCGGCATGGAACTTACGCCTTCCATAGGCTTGCCAAGCAATCAATCCTCCTCCTTTTTAACTTTTTACCTTTGTAAATATCAAGAGGACTTTTGGGTGAAGGGTTAGGCTTGGGTTAAAGGTGGGTGGTTGGGTTAGTGGTTAGTAAAAAGGGCGAAAATTGTAAAAAGCGTCGGTTTTCGTAAAATACCTTGTTTTTAGCGATTTTTTTATTTTGAAGTATTTCTCCAAACAAGCTTTTATATAGCTTTTGTTTGTTTTTTACTTCATCATATTTTTTTTTTTCACATAAAAAGGCGAGTTTATGAAAAACCGAGCTTGTTACTAAAATAAAAGGTGAAAAATAAAAAGGTTTTTGGTGGGTAAAAAGGGTTTTTGGGGTAATGAAATGAAAGGTTTAGGCTCAAAGGGGCTATCTAGGGGGATTTTGGGTAGGTGATAAAAAAAAAATTGAAAAATAATGGTTTTCAAAGAAAAATGGTTAGTCCTAATGCCTCCATCATTTACTTACTTGGGTTTAAGTCGGTAAGGACCGGGAATGTATCGTCGTGGCAAGTTCTAGATTTGTAAGAACCAAGCGGCTATTCACACAAGAAACGAAAAATGAGCATTTAATCTAAAGATGTATATTTTTATGCTCAATAAAGGCTCAAAACTCACTTTTGTGGGAATGGGTTTTTAATGTGATCAAGTATATATAATCGAATTTTTAACTAGACTTGTTATGCCGTTTCATAATTTTCTTATGTTGGTTCTTTTTATCACGACGCTATCGGTTGTAAACTTGTAAAAATATAACCTTTTTAGAACTTGTTATTCCCAACTTAAACTAAGACAAGTAAATAAAAAAAATAAAAAAGTTTTTGAAAAAATTTGGGGTGTTTAGCGGTTCCAATAGAGTTTTGTGTAAGGCTTGTGTTTAGGATTTGCAAAATTTCAAGGTTTTAGCATCCCCCCACACTTAAATTACACATTGTCCTCAATGTGTCCAAAAATAAAGTTTTTGGTTGATTAGAATGTGTAAAAGTGGGTTTAAAAGCAAAGTTTTGTGTTACTGGCATCCTGGACACGGCCCCGTGTTGACCGGGCACGGCCCCGTGGTCAAGTGCCAGTAACAAAATTTAGAGAGTTTGAAACAGAAGCCTGGACACGGGGGCGTGTCTGCTGAACATGGCCCGTGTCCAGTTACCTGAACTGGGTGATTTTCTGCAGGGGGCTCAGCACGGGGCCGTGTTGGTTGGGCACGGCCCGTGTTGAGCCTTCTGTGATGGAGATTTTTGTCGGGTTGCTCTATTCTTCGTGCATGGTTCCATTTTTCTCGTCCCCTTTTTCATCCATTACCACCATGAGTGTGTTTTATTCTCAAAACAACCATCAATCTTAAAAACCATCATAGCATTGCAAATCATAGAGAGACATTACATTAAGATAAAGATAAAAGTACATAATTAAATTATGGAGTTCTAGCCCTATGTTTTATTTTAATTTAGCAAAATTTCCAAGAGGCTACTAATCTTGGTTAGATAAGGCTTTTTAGAACTCCTTCTTCCGGGTGTGGTTCTCCTCATATGTCGGCAAGCCACTCCTCTACCTCCCTTGGAAGGAGAAAAGAGGGCTCATTTGCATTAGTTTGAGGAGTTTCAACTTCCGCTGGAACTTCTTGTGGGTTTTCCATGGGAGGTTCTGCGGGAAAGTCTCCCCACCCGGTAGGGTTGTTAACCCCGAGTGCCAAGTTCCAGTCTTGTTGTGGAAGCACTGGTTCCATAGGAGGTGCTACCAAAATGTTTAACCTTTGGTGCAAAAGGTTAATCTCTTGGAAGCTGCTTTCAAGTCCCATTGTAAGATCGTTAATACGGTCAATGAGGACCTCCTCTACTGACGTCATTTCGTCGAGAGCTTCCCTTAGTGCTATCACATAGTGCACGAGTGTAGCTTCAACGGAGGGCCTTCTTCCCCTTCGGCTGTTTGAGGAATGAACGGATGATGTTTCGCTGTTTTCACTCGCCATTCTACGAAAAATAAACCAAAAGCAGTTTATATGACGAAACAGTTTCTGGACACGGCCCCGTGCTCGCTGAGCACGGCCCCGTGTTCATCTTTCTGCAGAATTTTGGAGCAAGGAATCTTGGGTTTTTAAGTTATTTCCTGAATTTATGTAAACTTTTTGGCAGTAAATAACTTTAAACAATGTTACACAACATGTTTTTACCAAGGTTCCATGATCAAAACTCATTGTCTCCTACCACAAAGGTTGAAAAATTCAAACTTTTCATGGTAGTTTTTGAAGAAAGATGAAAAAGAAGGAAATGTCTAGAAGAGGAAAGGACAAGATGGGTTGTTGGAAACTTCTTTTAGACTTACCTAGGATTGTTTGAGAGAAGATTCCTTCAAATCTCTGTCCCAAGTTGGTCCAAATGTGCAGGATTTTTGGCTGCATTTATAGAAAACGACAGCCCGCTGGACACGGCCCCGTGTCCGCTGGACACGGCCCCGTGTGCAGATGAAATTCTGACACAGTTTGTCCGTATTCTGACGTTCTGATCAGAAGGGAATCTTTTGGTGGACACGGGGGCGTGTTGGCCGGGCACGGCCCCGTGTCGGAAAGCTGTTTTATGAAGTTTTGTCTCTACTAAGGAGCTTATTTATATCGGGTGGTTCCTGACTTGTTGGAACAACCCCAAAGTGCCTAAGATACCTTAATTGTCCTATACTAAGGCGAGAACGCAAGAGGTTATCGGTGAGGGTAATTCCTATTTTCATTCTAGGTGGACAAGTCCAACCCTTTTCCGGGCTCTCGTTAAAGAAGGTGTATGCCGAATCGCTCAGGTCTATGTATGCACCGAACGAAGTCGATGGGGAGTCCTTCACGGCACAATCGGCACAGGGACGACTATCGTCCACGTCTTTTCTAGGTAAGAAGGTATTTTCGGGAGCAACGAGGTTGTCGGAATGCGGTTCCAACAATTCCTCATGGTCATCATCTTGGGATGGATCTATAAAATCCTTCCTAAGTTCTTTTGACCAATTTAGAATTAGTTCTTCTAGTTGAAATAACTCGTCAAGGAGCATTTCTCCTAGAATATCTGGTTGGGCGCATTCGAGGGAGAGATAGTGCTTATTTTTACTTTCGCCCCTCTTAAGGTTACAAGGAATCGGTGGGTCTATATAGTGGGGCCTATAAGTGAGAAAATAACATTTTAATTCCTCATGTTCGCCTCCACATAATCGACACCACGAACCATAAGAGTGCCGAAAGTAAAAAGAATTACTATCACTCATGTTTGTGTCAGAAATTACCAACCGCCGGGATCTAACGGTTCTGTTTTCAGCAACTGAATCTTGGGCACGGGGGCGTGTTGAGTGGACACGGCCCCGTGTTCAGCCTACTGTCTGACTTAAAACAGGATTGCCAGTTCCAATGATTGAGCACGGGGCGTGTTCAGCAGGCACGGCCCCGTGTTGAGCTCTGCAGAAGCTGAAAAACTAAGAAAAAATCAAAAAAAAAAATTAAAGAAAAATAAAAATATGATTAGGCCGTTGATTCCTAACTTTCTTAAAATCCTTGTGTCCCCGGCAACGGCGCCAAAAACTTGATGTGTGTCAGTGCAACATATTTTTGATGAGTATTTAAGCCCCTTTTTACACTTTTAGCCAAGTTTTAAATTTATAAAACACGATATTTACTAACACTAAACACACATATGGGCAAGTGCACCCATCGTGGACGTAGTATAGTGTTGGTAAGATACCGAGGTCGTCCAAGGACACAAGAGCTTTTAGTACCGGTTTATCCTCAACGTCTAATCAAATCAAAAAGTGAGAAAAATGTTTTAAACTAAGAAAAATAAAAACTAACTAAATGCTGAAAATAAAAATAAAATAAAAACAGATAGACAAGATGAATCACTTGGATCCGACACGTGTATTAGTATAACCTTTGATTATTTTTGCACTTGTTTAAGAGATTATCTTAGTTATTGTAGTAGGCCCCTCTTTTGAAGGTGACGTTACCCTCAACCCAGTAGTTTGAGTCAGCAAGGATACAATCCTAAAGGGTCGGATTATTGAAAGATAATGAATTAAGTTATTAATGCAAATTGTGGTAGGCCCCGCTTTTGGCGGTGACGTTACCCTCGGCTAAGTAGTCTGAGTCAGCAGGGATACAGTCCTAAATAGTCGGGTTATAGTATTAATAGTAGTTAACTTATGAGGGGGTCAAAGAGTTTGGATCCCCGCCATCCAATACCTATGGGCATTGAAGGAGATCCTACTAAAATTGACCCAGGTCCCAAGCAGGACCTCTAAACGCTGAACAAGGGCAAGACCCTTACCAAACCGTTCCCTTAACCCCCGACCAGGTAGCCAACATACCTCCATATAGACCGTGGAGATATGAATGGTGAAAATCTTTTATTTTATATAGACAGTAAAATAATGCCAAGACACCACGGACAAACGATAAGGAAAGATCACCTTCAACATAAGTAACTAATTATTAAAGTCATTAATACAAAACCAAATAAAAAGTGCAAAAGATTAAAAATAAAAAGTATTATACTAAACACTTGTCTTCACCAAGTGATGTAAGAGACTTAGGCAAACATGGCCTTGATTGTCAAGAACTCTTACTATCAATCTTGGATCCCGAGACGACTCACACACTCTAGGATGGACAATGGATGATGGTGGTGGATGATGGTGTTATGGTGGTGGTGGGTGGTGGATGAAGTGTGAGAGAGGTGGTGTGCCAAGGGATGAGAGAGAATGGAACCAAGCTCCTCTATCTATAGGCTGAACAGAAGGCTGGACACGGCCCCGTGTCCGCTGGACACGGCCCCGTGCCCGTCTGACATTCTCTCTCTTCATTAATTGTAATTCGCAATTACAATTAATGCGCCTGCTGTACTTTCACCACGCCCCCGTGTCCGCTGGACACGGCCCCGTGGTGGGCAATGGAAGCTTCTACTGGTTTGTCTTTTCTGCTGCTTCCTGGGTACGCCCCCGTGTTCGCTGGACACGGGGCGTGTTCAGACTCTGTTTCTTCTCTTTTGCCTTGGGAGGTGCCGTTGAGGGTCCGGGCCGTCTACTTTTGTTCCTTTTCTTGTATTTATGGTAGAATTAGTTGTCTTTTTGCTTCTTTTGTGATTTTGAGCTCATTTCATCCTGAAAATACAAAAGGAAGACAAAAACACTCTTTTTCCAACATTAGTACTTAAAAAGGGTTAGTTTTATGCCTTAATTGATGTGATTGATATGTTGCATTTTACACACATCATTTGTTGGTGTAAATAATGAGATAAGCATGAATAAACGAATAAAATCAGCATAAGTCAGGCGGTTTGGTCAGGAGTTTGCGGCTTTCATACCTATTCCTAACTAAATCTCCCGACTTTATTTGAAAACTCGAGTGCAGTGACAGTGAAAGATTGCAGAATAAGCACATAAACTTGGTCTGATGGCTCCTAACTATAGTCTAGGTCTCTAAGACAGCGACCCGGACTAGGTCGTGTCTAACCTAATTCCCTATAGTTATGGCTCTGATACCAATCTGTCACACCCCAACCGATGGCGGAATCATCGGGGCACGGCACTGAGCGAAACAGATTGTCTAGAAGTTTCCACAACAACTATTATTACAAATTCAGTTAAATGATACGTTCCATACCTTATCCCAAATAAATAAACAAGTTATCATAGAAAGCAACTAGGCAAATAATTCCGTTCCGACAACTCAGATTCAATTATTATTACAGACAATTGTTTATTATTTCTAGACTCCCTAGCCTCGATTTCATCACCACGCGCCTAAGCATCCTAGCAACTTAAGCACCTGTCACATACGTTAAAATAAAGTCAATACATAAAATGTAAAGGTGAGCACACAAGTTTGATAATAGCATATAGAGTTCGAATAGTTTACGCATAACCAGGCACGTACACAGAGGAAACCGATGCATGTTAATTATCGACATGGGACCATCGATACCAACGACTGCGGGTTGACCGTCCGAGACGGTTCGCAATACATGATTACCACCGTAATCCATGCAAGTAATTGTCCTTAACAACCCCCGTGTGAACGGGTTCTGAGTCCAAACTATAGTACTATGTTGCTAAGGCAGGTAGATAGCACTCCACGTGTAAACATAATAAACAGCATTCATTTAGTCAAGTAGCACATGCAAATGGTTAGCGTTCAAATAGTTTGTGTTTGATTGTGGTTTGATAGGTAACGTATGTAACACCCAAAAGTGCTAAAAGCAAAAAGGGATCGAGTATACTCACAGTGATTGATTGTGGATTGAAGGGAGCGCTGAGAGTAAGATTAGCCTGAATAGTTCGATAGCATAACGATAAGTAACGCGGAAAAGTAAACAAGTGTGAATGGATCGAATGGGCTGGTCGATCGAACGGGCTGTTCGGTCGGCTGGTATGTCCGGTTGGACAGTCCTGTTCGATCGGCCGGTAGGCTCGATCGGCTGGGCCATTCGAGTGGATTGTTTCTTCCTCTGGTGTGTTTGTGTTTGAGGATTTGAACTTTTGAAGTTTTCGTTGCAGCATTTGAGAACACTGAAGTGTTCCTACCTTTCAAGTCGATCGATCGAACGGTTCGTTCGATCGGCTAGCTCACTCGATCGGCTAGGATCTTCAGAATTAGTCCTCAACTGAATGTCACTCGATCGAACAGTCTGTTCGATCGGCTGGCATTCCCTACTACGAACGAGTTGTGAAAACGATTAAGTGTTGAAGAGTAGTATCTCATGATCCAAAGAGTAATGTTTACCAAACGCAGTTCGATCGAACATCTCTTCCTCAATACTATGCTTCCTGAAATTTTAAATGTGTGGGACTATGTGCTAGCCGATCGACTGGCCCGGTCGATCGGCTGGTATGTCCGATCGGCTGGGCTGTTTGAACAGCCTAGCCGGTCGGCCAGCATCTCTGATCTGGTCGGCCTTTCGTCTAACACTTGGCTGTTTAATTGTTTGTCATTCTTTTAAGGTAACTTGACAATGAGTTGAACTATGATGCCCTCCATTCCTACTCGCTTCTTTGGCTTGGACATGAATCACCCAAGTCCGGCCGGTGAACGGTTCGGAACGTTGGTTTAGAGTTTAACCCAAAATCGGTGAACCTTGTATATAGAATCCGAATCTTGAACCTTTTAACTTGTTAGAATGATTAGTTAGCCGGTTCAAGCTCCGTTTCTAGCGGTTTGAAGGCATTGAGTGTAAAAGAGTTGAAAGAAAGTTGGGATTCCTTCTTTCAATCCTTCACAACTTGTGGATGTTTAGATCTTTGATAGATCTTAACTTGTTTATGTGGAAATCGGTTAGATCTAAGCTATTCATGGTTGGATGAGGCCAAAGTTTGATGTTCTTCAAGAACACCATGATGACATCACCCAAGAACACTTAGATCTTGGTGATTTCACGGTTTGAATCCAAGTTTTGAAAGATAGAAAGGTGTAGAATCAAGTAATGATCAAAAACGTACATGAGTTAGAGTGAAAACTTACCGGGATTGAGAGAAATCTGAGAAAAGATGAAGAATAGGAGCTGGCCGGTCAGAACTTTCCAAAAGTGGAAATGAAGACAAGGACAGCCCTATTTATAGGCTTCCAAAAGAGGAAAGTGGCAGCCGATCGGCCAGGAGCTCCGATCGAGTAGGCTTCTCGATCGGCTGGCAAGATGCTAGCCGATCGGCTGGCCTGTTCGATCAGGGTGCTTCCTGTTTGATCCCGACCCACTTCGAGTATTTCGCGACGATTTTCGATGTTTCGATTTCGATGGACGATGATACGAATACGATAGAGTTCCTAATCAAATTACTTTCAGTCCCAATCACTATATCTAACATACAATCTTCTATAAGTCACGTTTCGATGTCGGATTCGATTGTGTTCGATTGCTTTTCGAGTTTCGATTTGATTTTCGATTGATTCACTTGAATACCACACCAAACATATAAGTAAACACGCACAAGTAACACATAAGGCACACACACACGTATAGCAATACCACAATTCGCATAATTCGAGTCTCGAGTTCGATGATTGTTAGATTGGTTTGATTACTGATTAGTTAACTTTATCGCATTGTTACTTCGTACGATTTACAGTCGTAGATCGGTTCGCGTTAACACATTCGATTACTTCGATTCTTGTTGATTACAACACTTACTCCACATAATACAATTAAAACATAAAATAGACTATCTACAGTCAAAGAAAGTCAAAGTTGACTTGGACTTTGACTTTGACTTTGACATTCGAAAACACGGGGTGTTACACTTCTATCCCGGGTCCTGAACGTACGACAAACATATAAATCTGTATACAAGATTATTTTTATAATTGTCGCAAGTTATAAAAGATTATTTGTGCCTTGTGCATCCAAACAAATTTTATAAACACTTTTCAAAAGAGTCGGTTAATTGTATTTACCAGTGTAAACTGACGTATTTTTCAAAAAGGCTAAGTGCATGTACTAAGCGTAATGGGCTGGAAAACTCCTGAGTATTAAATAATAAGTCTTGCAAGCTTCTGATACTTAAAGTCTGTTGAACAATATTCTTTCTGTTTTAAGATCCGCCTGTGGATCTATTTACAATCTGTTGTGTAATATTTTGTTATACGTTTAACTCGGTTTGTATAATTACTTTTAGACTTCCGTTGTGCATTAAACTGTGATTAATTGACTATGATGATATCAACTACGTCACGATACTCCCCACCGGGCCCACCGGTGATACGTGGAAATATCGGGGTGTGACATATTATATGCAGATGATGCATTAATAGTTGGTGAATGGTCTTTGTATAATGTTGAAACGTCTTTTAATGTCACACCCTCAATTTCTACTAACGGGGTATTACCGCGAGGCGCGTGACAAACCAGGATCACAGTCATTAGTCATACTGAACGACCACTATATGCGTTTGAAAATTTTCATGTTTGTTCATTCATGAGAAAATATTGTTTTGAATAATTGAGTTGCGGAAGCGTAAACAATTACAAAATCAAATAGCTAAAGTAACTAAAACTGAGTCTAATGTTTGATGAAATCAATGCGACTCCATGATGCATGCTAGTCCTGATGTGTGATACATTAGAGACATGCAAGAACAAGTGTCAACAAAAAGGTGATGAGTGAATTCACAAGTTTTGTCAAAGTTGCAAATAGTTTATCGATTCGGTTATTAACAATAATTTGTAGTGATTTGCAATTCTTGTTATATCTATAGGTAGCTGGCCTAAGCGTTATCTCACTAAGTGTTCACAACCAAAGTTGACTGCTTATGCATTGTTTGCCTTTGTACCAGGTCTATCACTGACCACAACGGAGTGTTAGGCAAATTTTACACCCATTCGACCTTTACCGGTCGGGTTAGCGCGACAAACCCGGGTGGGGCTTGTCGGGCCAAGTAGTACTACTAAAAATCCCATCACTATAACCCAATACTAACGGTCCGAGCATGTAAGGACTTGCTTGTGATAAATGTGCACTTTCTTGACCATAACTAATATAACAAATACCCTAATAGTTGTGATGTTACTTTACCGTAACGTTATGAAATTATTATACCGTAATGTGGCATTACTTTACGGTAATGAAGCGCATGCTTTCTCCCCTTGTGTTTTAGTAGAAGTTAAAAGAGTAGGGGTCGTAAACTCACTTTAGGGTGCATGTTATATCCAAAGGTGTTATGTGCTAGAGAAACAAACTGGTACATCATGTAAATATTCACCAAGACATTCCCTAATAATTGTAGCACATCATAAGTAACCAATACTAGAATAATGTTGTTTCACGTGTGATCGAGCACTACTGAATAGTTAGGCGAACGACCCGATAGGAAGGTTATTACCATGATGCAAACACTAATCCTAGGTTTTTTAATCCCACAAATATCCCATATATGTACTAACCCTTAAGAACAACCTAGTTCCTAAGTGATTAAATATATATTCTTAAAATCGTGTTAACGTGTATGTAAGTGCATGTTTGAATTAGGATTGCACACTTGTAAAACCGGGTGATATATTAATATGGTTTTCTAAATACTTGACGTACATACTAGCAATTAATTTAAACAAAGCAGACTTACAGGGTTCCCGTAAAGTGTATACATATATATTAAATATATGACACGAAGCCAAATAATAAGTCAAGGACGCTCTTACTTATTATTTACAATTGTTAAAATAAATATCATTATATATTTATTTTATCTTATTCGGAATGATGCAATAATATCCCGAATAATATTATCTATTATCATATCATAATTATGTTTCGAATCTTGTTTAAATATTCGAAATAAATATAAGTAATTTGTTTAGTTTCCCAAGTTAATTCAAACTAAATATTCACATTTAATATTTAAACTACAAGCTTATTTCGTATTTCAAGTTTCTATGAAAATCGGGCAAAGTTTAGATGTAAAAATATATTCTACATTATGTATTTACATACCACCCAAATGTTCGAACGTTTCGCATATAAATAATATGTTTACAATTCAACCATATTTGCTAGTTGGGTCGGGTTCGCTAGAGCTCGCTGCACATCTTATTATTACAATTACAACACGTACGGAAAAATATAGAAAAGAAGGGAATCGTGTGCGAATACCTACACTCCGCTAATGAACCGAGATACAACCGAACGCGTCGATAAGATAGTTAACAGATCTCCTCACTTTGACCGCGCTTGACCTGGTTTGACCATAGTTGATTCGTGTTGACCTGATTCGAACTCGAGTACTCGACCCACCTAGACTCGATGACTCGAAGTTCGACAAGGTAATCAAATATAAACAATCAAACCTGTTGAAATCGAATAATATAATCTCTATGTACAATCTGAAGAAGCACAAAATCTGCTAATGTATTGCGTCATGTAATTTTAGCCTTAGTCGCGTCGCGTGCCTCATGCATGTTAGTCATCTTATGTTGTTAACTTGTTATTATAGTGTATTTGTTGCGGGAGAGAACTGATTCAACAATTGAAGTATGTTTCTAGGTGTTTTCATAGTGTTTTCTTTAAAACCGTTGTTTTTCTTTTTCTTTTAGTCTACCTTTCTACTTGCAAAATTTACTTCGATTAATCTTTGGTGTGTTTTGAAGAATATACGGTTGAGGTTTGTTTTAGATAGTTTATTATGTTTGATTTGTGAGTTTATTAACTTTCAAGACATTATATTGTTTTTTTTTATTTCTTATGAAGTTATACTTATAAATGTAAGTATCTATAGAAAACCCACTTTTATTTAGAAAACTTGGGAAACTCTAACCTCCCGATTTTTTAAAAAAAAAAATTACACATGTTATATACATGTTTTTAAGGGTTTTGGGCAAAAAAAAAAAAAAAAAATCAAAAAAGCGCCGAGTAGATATTTTTTAAAAAAATAAACAAGTTTTGGTGTAACACATGTTACAAATATGTCAGATGAATATAACATATGTTACACCAAAACTTGTTTATTTTTTTTTAAATATATACTCGGCGCTTTTTTGATTTTTTTTTTTGCTCGAAACCCTTAAAAACATGTATATAACATGTATAAATTTTTCAAAAAAAAAAAAACATCGGGAGCTTTGAGTTCCCGGGTTTTCTAAATTAAAGTGGGTTTTCTATACATCCTTCCCCATACTTATAATTTATGGTTTTGTGAAATTATATTGTTTGGTTTATTAACTTTGGAGAAATTATAAGGCATTTATGGAATTTGCACGCAAAGTTTCCAAATTAAACTATACGTCACGATTTGATTGTTCATTAAACAAACATGTTATTGAATGAAAATGACATCTCATACTTTGACATTATTTTACTAAATTACATACTTTTACTTTTTATATTATAGAAAACGTAATTTAATGTAACTAGGTTTTTTTCACAATCACCGTGTTGCGGCGAACTTATTTTGTTATTTAGTTTGTGTTTACATGTATTTTGAAATCACTACGAGGGCGTTGCGCACGAAACCGCTGACAAGAATAAAAAGAAGATATAGAAAAAAAACACTAAAAGATAACCGAATGAAAATCAACCAAAAAATTTTTATGGTAATGATTTTGTTCGTATGAAACCCGTGGTCAGAGATAAGCAAATGGTACTGGGTAACGGTACTGAATTTCCCGAACCGAAAGATCTTAAGTACAAATTCGGTACCGACTTTTGGCACCTACCGGTTTTTACCTTCATATACAGGTACCGTAACCGGTATTTTCGGTATCGATATCGGTTGGCACCGAGCTCAACCCTACCCCTGAAACTGAAAAAAAAAAGAAATCATTAAAAGTTGAAGAAAATCAACAAAAAAAGTTGCACGATAACGTTGTTGTTTGTACGGTACCCATGATGAGAGATGAGCAAATGGTACCGGGTAGAAGTACCGAATTTCCCAAACTAAAAGATTTTCAAAATCATTTCGGTACTGACTTTCGGGGTTTTCTGTACAAGGCTGGTGCCGCTTTTTACCTTCGTGTATCGATAATTGTACGAGACTGGTTTCGGTTTTTAACTTCATGTATCGATAACGAACCGGACCATACATGTATTTTCGATACAAGTACCGGTTGACACAAAGCTTATTCAACTTAAAAAGTAAAGAAATAATTATTATTATTATAATATCAAAATAATAAAAGTATTAAAAACATATATATTTTACTATAATATTAAAAACAAAAGTACTGTTCAAAAGGCTGGAAAATTAATATAAGGATAATGATTACTATTATTAATATATTCAAAATTTTATATTATAGTCTTTTTATTACCGTCTTTCCCTAATAGTAACAAGTATATTCTATTATGGGTGTATTTTGCAATGACAATTTAAAAAAATCAAAGGACAATCTTTATCTAGAGTTGGTTTCAGTCTTCACGCGTAGAAAATTGTAAGTAACTATGTCAAGGATTAAAAGCAAAGTCGATTTGAAGTTGCTAATAACAGATATGGATGACAATGTTACCAATAAAACGTCTAGCGTTGTGTAAAAAGAAGTTTTTAAAGATCTATGAATCACTTTTGTATTATGTTAATTATCGATTTACTTTGTATTACAATTACAATTTTAAAATTATTTCGTATGTTTCTTGTTTATTGATCATTCATAACATGTTCATTTCCCAAGTCTGTGTATCACACGGGTGCTAAACCTACCACATCGTGTGATTGAAGATTATTGAAAACGTCAAAGATCAAGTCTTGTCACTGGTATTTATATTTTTTGTTCCCTCTTTGTAAATTAAATTTTGAGTTAAGTGACATTTACGTCCTTGTGGTTTGTCTACTTTTTTCCTTTTTAGGCCAAATTTCAAAATTATATTATTTTCCTCCCTGACATTCTTGAAATGTGTTATTTCAGTCCAAAAAAATCGAGAATAAAATGTCATTTTGTCCCTGAGATTTACTGATTTATTTTAATTAGGGTCAGTTTTTTGGAGTTTTTTGGACTGAAATTACATGTTTCGAGAATGTCAAGGAGGAAAATGGTATAATTTTGAAATTTGATGTGAAATGACAAAAGTAAACAAACAAAGGGACGTAAATGACACTTAACTCTTGAATTTAACTTGTATTTGTTTGTCCAGCCCGACTGGGTCGTTTTTTCTAGCTTTTATACATTGATTGTTGAAAAAAGAAAATTGATATATTTTTCATCCTTAGACATTAAGTGATCGAATGATCCAACAATCAAATTTATGTGTTTTCAAAATTGCATTTTCGTCTACTCATTTTAAATGGTGCACAATAAAAGTTTGATATAAGAATTAAAAAAAAATCAACACACGTAATATAATATAGAAAAAAAAATGTAAAAACATATTTGGAAAAAGTCATACGTGTTAAACACGTTAATAAAATCAAAACGATTATAAATCCCGTTAATTCTTGCTTGTGGTAATCACACTAAAATCAAATTTAGCCACATCTATGTGGAGGTTGTCTATGCTCGGTTTTCCAAGGTCGTCAACCAATTTGACAAACATTGATAACATGGTTTTATTGAAATTAGATTTTTGAATATCAAAGTCTAACAAATGTAGAATACAGCATTTGCCAAATATATTTAGGTAGCGTTCGTTTCATGGAATGGAATGGAATGAAATTAGGAAGTTTTTCTTTGTAAAATTGATCTTGGTTGGGGGAGGGAGGAATTTGAAATCTCATGAATTTCTTTAATCAATGAAATTTGTGACTATTTCAACATTCCTTAAAAATCCTTCACTCTAATGAAGGAATGGAATGGAATGTTGAAATAGTCACAAATTTCATTGATTAAAGAAATTCATGGGATTTCAAATTCCTCCCTCCCCCAACCAAGATCAATTTTACAAAGAAAAACTTCCTAATTCCATTCCATTCCATTCCATGAAACGAACGCTACCTTAAGACTTTGAAGAAAACCAAACTATTTATTGACTAAGACTTTATTTATATTTTAAAACAAGTCAAAGTTTATATAAATTTCTTTTATGTCTTTTTGAGTCAAAGTTTGGTTGAATGAATCTAATTTAAGAAGAAGAAATTGAAATGTAATTAAGCAAGATAAGTGAGATTTGATCAATTACGAATTGTAATTCAACTTAAATGAGAAATAGACACCAGAAAATCTTTTCTTGTAAGCAATGTATTTAGCAAAACTAGCTTTGTCCCTCTCCCCACTTTCAAAAATTAATAAACTTACTAACAAGTGATTTTGTCAATGTTTATGGTAAAAATCAATTTTAGACATACTGCAAAGGGAGTATATATATTTTAAGACAATGTGCATATAAAGAGAATGGTCGATGCTTGGTCCGACCTTTAATCGCCAGTACTTGATACTTTATCCAGGCGGATTTTTGAGATTAGACTTCAACAACTTCTTTTTTTTTTTTTTTTTTTTTTTTTTTTTTTTTTTTTTTTTTTGCTTTTTAGACTCACAAATTTTGCTTTGTGACTAAATACTAAACCCTGCAACAGGAACTCATGCACCATTTTGCATTGCAACAGGCTGAGTGTTGCCCAGAATCTTCTTGACAAACAATGAATATAACAACGAATGAAATAAACACAAACTAACCTTGATTTCTGAATACAAATCGTGAATATGTACAAGTGAATTAGGTTTTTTTTTTACAATAGAAATCTAACCCTATTTATACTAATTGAAGAGGTGCGAACCAATAGACGTGTCCCTTCGCGAACAGGTATGTCTTTTGATCTTGTGGCTCTCAATTGAAGATGAAGAGGTGTGTCTCTTCTTGAAAAGTTGCGTCCCTGTTTCTTGTTTCCTGATGCCGCCAAACTTGAAGGGGTACGTCCCTTGGATGTGTCGATCCAAACAAGTAGGTTATTAACTTTCGTTTTTGTCGCATCTAGTCCCCGCACTTCTATCACTAATCTAATTCTAATAAAACTAACTATTAACTAATTACATAACAAACCCTAATACTTATAGGATGTGAAGAGATTATGATTTCATTCACCCCCCTAATCTTGAACATCCTTAAGTTGCATCTTGATCTTTCTCCATGTATTGCTTGCCATCATGTGCTTGTTGTAGTAAATCATTGCAGTCTTCTTTGATTGCCATTAGGAGAGTTGGTTCCTCGTCTTCCTGTACCAGATTTGATTTTGCTTCTCTTTGATTTGATTCAGGATAATCTGAGGCATAATGACCAAACTTTTGGCAATTATAGCATTTTATCTTGCTTAAATCCTTCCAATTGTCTCGTCTAGCGTCGTTGTTTTTAAATCAGCGAATTGTTCAATGGTTGCAACAATTTGAACGAACCTTTTTGGTACAGAACTCAGAAGTTTCCGTACTAAAGTCGGTTGATCAAAAGTTGATCCAAGACCACTTGCCCTCGTGACAATACTATTTAGTCTTGCAGTGAACGAATCGATAGTGTCTTCCTCCTTCATCTTTAACATCTCAAACTCTGTTTTGAGCGTTTGAAGACGTGCCTTTTGCACTCGATCTGCACCGACGTGCCTAGTCTTTAATGCATCCCAAATTTCTTTTGCACTCTTGCAACTTGCAACTTGTATTATCATATCTTCCGGTAGTGCTTGAAATAAATAAGCGGTCGCCATCATATCCTTCTTTTCATCCGCTTGCGTATTTTCTTTTGGTTCTATCATTTCCCATAATCCGTTTGCCCTCAAAATGGTTTTTATACGAATTGCCCATACCGTATAGTTTGTAGACTTTAAGATAGGACACTGAAACTGGGAGAACGAACTACCCTCTTTAATCACTACCGCGTTTGACGGAGAGGCTCCTCCTGAATCCGCCATAATTCTTTTCCAACAATTTTCACTTTCTAAACTTTGGTTTTCTCCTAAAACCGAAGTCTATGATTCCAAAAATTCACACTAACTTTCGAATGTGGAATCAAATCAATTTCTAAACCTTATATAAATTCCAGAAAAAATAGAACGTAGAACCTGGAATTTGCGAACCGACCGACTTCTCTTATCGTGATTCTCTGCACGGTTTTCTGACTTTTCTTAACAACCCTCTTGGCTGCGTTTTTTTCTTTCTGCTTGATTCGCGACTCTCTAAATACAAACCAAAAAATCAGCCCCAAACCCGCTTGATTTGCGACTAACCTTCTCAACCGAACACCCTCTTGATGCTTTGATATCACAAAACTTCTCAGATTTTGTGTCTTTTGCAAATTTCAAACAACCCAAACTTCTCAGATTTGCGATTGCTTCTTCAAACCGGAATACAAACTTCTCAGATTTGCTTCCGTCTTCTTAACCCGAATCGTAGCCTCTTGCCGTGATTTGAATTAAAAAAAAAACTCAGAATCTGAACACCCTCAGTGATGATCAGATAAAAATCGAACACCCTCCTGATGAACGATTAACGAACGAACAACAATCGTACCCGTTTGATGCGATTGGTGTTAAAACTTAACAAAAAAAAACAACCTAATCGACGCCTCCTGCGTGATCAGAATTGTTAGGGGAATTCAACCACCCGCCTGATGACTGTCTTCCCGAGACGAATTTGAGCCCTAGGCTCTGATACCACTATTGCCCAGAATCTTCTTGACAAACAATGAATATAACAACGAATGAAATAAACACAAACTAACCTTGATTTCTGAATACAAATCGTGAATATGTACAAGTGAATTAGGTTTTTTTTACAATAGAAATCTAACCCTATTTATACTAATTGAAGAGGTGCGAACCAATAGACGTGTCCCTTCGCGAACAGGTATGTCTTTTGATCTTGTGGCTCTCAATTGAAGATGAAGAGGTGTGTCTCTTCTTGAAAAGTCGCGTCCCTGTTTCTTGTTTCCTGATGCCGCCAAACTTGAAGGGGTACTTCCCTTGGATGTGTCGATCCAAACAAGTAGGTTATTAACTTTCGTTTTTGTCGCATCTAGTCCCCGCACTTCTATCACTAATCTAATTCTAATAAAACTAACTATTAACTAATTACATAACAAACCCTAATACTTATAGGATGTGAAGAGATTATGATTTCACTGAAGAGCTAAAGTGGTGTTAGAAGTGCTGTTTACAACATAGGGGTGGTCTTGAATGGTTGCCTATGTTCATCACGAATTATATGATTAACTTCATACAAAAGAATCTAATGAAGAAAAAGTTGCGATCCAAGATCATCATTTGCGGCCAATTAAGCCGTGTCCAGTGCAAGCTTTCTTTGTCTATATCCAAGACAACTATGTCTTTCAAGATCACCTTCACCATTGGTGTGCAGCAAAGGCTGCTCAACTGTAAAAAAATTCAGAAGCTTGGGGCCCTCAGTTTTTTAGGGTATAACTACTACGTTCGATTCTTCCTCTCCAATCACAACCTTCTAAACTCTTAATCTTTCAATATTTTCTATTGAAATTGTGTCATTTTGTGGTTTTTAGAAGTCATATACAAAAAACGTGTGTCATCATATTCTCACGTATTAGGATCCTAAACAAAACAAAACAAAGAAAAAAAAAATGAAAACCCAAGAAGGTCCCAATTTTAAATGTGCTTTAGGTCCCTAAAAAGGTTTAGCTGGACTTGATGAGTAGTTAATGATTAGATCATTGAGCTCTTGACTCTTAGGACATTTTGATTACTATAAGATGGTTAAAATAGAGAAAAGTATGAACAAAAGAGAAATAGCACTTCCATTGTTTTGTGAACATGTCAATGTTATTCATATGAACAACCCACAGAAAGACTTACATACAGCCACGTTTACATGGATCGGGTTCTTTTCTGATGGCCCAAGCATGAAAAAAGGGAGGAGAACTTTTGCTTCTTTGATTTACTGCCAAAAAGCAATGACCTCAAGCTTAATGACCGCCTTGATGACCTTCCCTTAGGTGGCTTATTCTGATTGGCAGAAAGACCAAACTTCATTTCTAGTCTTTCTAGGGTCTGTTCTATTTCATGTTTTAGGGCAATGGCATGATCTAAACCTGCTTCAAGTTCTTCATTAACTTTGTTGTTTTCTTGTTTCATGTTCAATATTTCACTTTTGAACTTAGCAGCCTGATGTGCACTGAACTTGATTTCTTCCTGTGTAATTTCTTCCTGGATGTTGCACAAACACGAGTTTATCATGTCGAGTTCGTCGTTGAGTGATATGCTTTGTTGTAACCAAGATGTAAGTCTAGTGTTTATCTCATTAAGATGTTTGTATATTGGCTTGATCTCTGATAGTAACTCTCTGGTAAACGTAGATGACTTGGATTCCTCTGCAATAGATAGAATCCATTAGTTAGGGTTTGTTGTAACTATACATACTATAATTAACAGATATGATTTGATTTATAGTTTATTAATAATGTATAATATCTTACGGGGCTTACATTATTCTGTCAGATAAAATATACTCCGTATTAGTTAGGGTTTCATTACTAAACAAATGCATATCACTGACGGAATATTATCGACGGCCAAAATGCATTAGTAATTACTAAGGTAGCGTTCGTTTCATGGAATGGAATGGGATGGAATTGGGAAGCTTTTCTTTGTAAAATTGATCTTGGCTTGGGGAGAGGGGAATTTGAAATCCAATGAATTTCTTTAATCAATGAAATTTGTGACTATTTCAACATTCCATTCCTTCATTAGAGTGAAGGATTTCTAAGGAATGTTGAAATAGTCACAAATTTCATTAGAGTGAAGGATTTCAAATTCCTCCCTCCCCCAACCAAGATCAATTTTACAAAGAAAAACTTCCTAATTTCATTACATTCCATTCCATTCCATGAAACGAACGCTACCTAAAGGTTTTCCGACAGAATTAATTAAATTTAAAGGCAAGAGGCCCGCTAATAGCCAACGTTTTGTTGGTTTTGGTGGGAAACCCTTGCCGACGGAACATCCTACGAGTAATTGAAGATTAGATTTCCAAAAAGATTCCCACATGATTGTTGGAGTGGGACCTTTACCGAAGCACCTTCCAAAAATACATCTAACATTCATTTGTCAGTAAAGAACCCACTCCCACAATCATCTGAAAAGCCTAGGTGGAAATCTTATTGAAAATTTAATCTTCACTTATTGGAGTATGTTTCATCGGCAAGACTTTTCCAGAAAACCTACAAAAGGTGGGCCGTTTTAAAAATTAAATTGGTTACGTTAAAACCCGCGGTAATCACCGACGAATTTTTGCATTTAGTGGTACAAAGTTCTTTATTAGTGTTGCATTATTCTTTACCTGAGAGTCCCCTGGCTTCAACTTTTTTAACCTCTTCCTGCAAATCTTTCACTTGTTTCTTAAATTTATGTACTTGTCGAAATGTCGTGCTCAGTCTTAACCAGAGATCGAGATTTTGATCGAGTATCACATCAATATTCCTTCTTAGTTTTTCTTCACTGGCAGAAACAACTTGTGGCTCATCAAGGAAGTCAACTGAAGGTATGTCTACCTTATCTTCACCTAAACTCTCTTGAAGATGTTTCAACTTTTGTATCATTTGTTTAATTGACTCATCCCTCTTGACAATGGCGGATTTCATCGAAGAAAGAGTTTGTTGGTTCTTTATTTGTTCGTCACTTAGTCTCTTCTTGGTATCCCTGTAGCTTTTCAAGATTGTTATATATTGTTCTAGAAGAATATCATCTTTGTTTTCATATCCATTCAACAACATCTCAAGCCAACTCACTTGATCTGTCTTTCCCACTTTTGATTCAACATTAACAACGTTTTTCGTGTTCATCATGGCAGCCTTTTCGGCTTCCAAGTTTTGAATTCGTGTTTGTAAATCGTGGTTTTCTTTTTTTAACGTGTCGGCAAGTGTAGTTTGTGATGTAACTGATGTTTCTAAGGTTATCATCTTGTTCACGAACTTGTCGATAGTCTCTTCAACTTCGGTTTCGCATGAACCAGACTTGTCAGCATTGGTTTCGTCTTCGTTTAGGTTGAATTTGTGTTTGAGGGCTTCGAGTTTCGCTTTAGTCTCTTCGAATCTTTGTTGTTCTACTTTAGCTTCCTGGCTCAACTGTTCTTGTTTGTCCTGTAACATTTTTATGGTCTCTTCACACGACTTCAACTGATCGTCTTTTGTCGAATCGTTGATCGTTTTCTTTGAATAAGTGCTGAGGACACCCTTAGCAGGAAGTTTAGGGGCTTTAGGAATTTTGGTTGCTCTTTTAGAGGCTGCTTTTTGAGTGGGTTTTTTAGGTTTTGAAGGGCCAACCGTGTAGTCGTCGTCATCGCCGTAGGTGACCTTTTCGGGACATATCGTAGCAATGGTTGTGTTGGCCTTTTGTAACTCGGTCGATAATTTATCATATCGTTCGGCTAAAGATCGATAACCACGGGCGGTTTCCTCCACGAAGCTTATGACCTCAGGCCGGTGTTTATAGTACATTTCCGCCCTTCTAGCGAATGAATCGCCATCTTTTGTAATCAAGTTCAGAACATTCTCGACTTTGTCTTCCATGTCTACAAGTAATTAAACAAAAACATCTTCATCTACAAGTTTTAAATAATGTTACACTTACATACATGTACCAAGTACCACCCTATAGTTTTTCTACTAATTAAATTTACACTATTTTCCTTACTAAATCACTCATATCAACCCTTTAGTTTATTCATATGGGGTGCTTTAAGCATATGTTTAGCCTCACCCTTGGAGATTGTCTTTGCATGCAAATGATCATCAATTATCTAGGTGTTGCAATATTAAATAATCAGTTTTGATATTTTATTAATTTCTTCAAAACATTGGCAATATCAAAAACATAGGCATATCAAAATACTATCTCATATCATTAGTTATTGATTTTAGTTATTTCATATCATATAATCATTTTTCCAAACGCACACCTACACTCTTGCAATCATCGAACATGAAAACAAATTTAGTCTAGCTAACCTTGAAGGTTTTGTTCGAGCCATTTTGACTGCTTGGTTCGAATGTGACTAGCCCACAACCACGAATGCCCCTTGCTTGTTGCCTTTTCGGTCATCTCCAATCAAACCGGTTGATCTTCTTTCCTTCTTTTTTCTTTCTCACTTTCTATTCTACCTCGATCTTACACCAGAGAATGTAAGATCGAGGGAGGGTGATGATGAAAGCTTTGGTACGAATCGAGAAGGCAAGTTGGAGAGATAATTGTGTAGCAAACAAAACAAAGAGCAAAAGGGTAATGGGATTAATTAACAACAATTGCTTAATATCTTGAGGTAGATTAGGTAGGAAAGAGTGGAGGTTGATGGGGCAACTTAAAAGGGGAATTAGTTTCTCAAAATAGAAATTACAAATGTATATATAAGGTTGAGAGGCAATTTAGCTAGGACTCAGAAATCTTTGCACAACCTACAAATATAAAGTGGCTGGAGAGTTTTTTTTATGCCTATCTATTTTATCCATTTTCAGGATGATTCTATTGTGTTTAAGATTTTGATTCTGGTGCTAACTTATAAGATTTTGGTAAATTGTGATAATATTTTATTAGATATGTTTTCTTTCTTATTTATATTATTATCCACAGATTTTTATGTTATATCCATTAACACCAACGAAAAATCATTGTATATCCATCATCAAGATAACCCAAATTCAGCAACTGTGATGAACCAAAATCGAATATCATAAGTAATAACTGACCACATGTAACATCACAAAAATCACTGATACAAAACCAAAAAAAAATCCGGAAATGATGAAACAATGAACATTGATAATCAACCACAAATCAAAATCGATAATCCCCTAAAATCAAAGATCAAAACCAATAGTTGACCACCACTAATGAAACAAAATCGAAATCAAATACCCCTAACTTACGGTCTCTAAAACAGCTCTGTAAAATAACCAAAAGCCCCAATTCCACCACTAACAAACATATTTTCATGTTTGTTATTTTTCATAATTGAAAGAAAAATGATAAGGTTAATAATCAGTTTAAAAGAGATAAAAAAAAAAGTTAGATTTTAAGTGTAACGAGTACAAAATGTAAAGTTTAATGCATTCTAGATAAACAAGCGATTAACTAATTCCACAATTCGATAATAAATTGCTAATAATTCTATCAAAAAAATGTTAGCGCCAGCGGATAGACAAGCTTACACACTCTCGTATATTACCACTCAGTAATAACAAAGAGTAGTCACAACAACTTGATTATGAAATGGAATGTAGTCACACAATTTAAAGGATAATCAAATCAATTATTGAATTGAAATTATCTTGGTCATTTATCACCATGCCGTTTGAAACACTATGATCATGTCGGCCTTAACCACCGAAATATAACCTTATGCCGTCAATAATAATGATTAATAACATAGTATATGTTCGAACGATAATAATCTAATTAGTCTAAAAGATAATAAAGTTTATCATCTTCCAACACACTCCCCTAAACTTGATTATGTTTAGGCCGGTTCTTCGAGACACTTTGATTTGCTTGGACTTGAGATATAGATAAATTCTCAAAAGATTCTAAGTGTTTAGATTTATAATCTCATGTTATTCGGCATTTGAAATTATCATGTCCTTTTCTTTATCTCCCAATTCTTTACTTTCTAAACACCATTTTTCATCTAAATATAAAACAAAATTTGAATCTTTAAACATTAAACCTTTCCTGCATGTGTGGGTTTCAATCTTAACAACAAACCCTTGCAATACTAACTGATTCAAACTTATCACATTTCTATTCAATTCAGTAGTGTAAATACGCTTGGCATAAAGACCGGTTCATTCTCCGTGTTTATTTCTGTGAGTCCCAAGCCTCTAACAAAAAGAAAGTCACTTTCCCCAGTTCATGTTTCAATTTCAAACAAGTTCTTCATTTGTTTGAAGACGGAAAGGTTTTTGGCATAATGGTGTTTAAAGGTTGTGCTTAAATGCCAAACATCCGACCAAAGGTCGGTGTCGGTGTCTGAGACAAGAATTTCTTCAGAGAAATCATACCTAGTGGTTTGTTCTTGAAATTATTGAATGATAAGCAACACTTTCGGATAAGGGAGGATTGGTCATGATCCCGTAGGGGTGGTTGGAGGAGATCTAGGAATAATAATAATTAGTAGATAATGTTAGTTCTAGTTAAATTCAAATAAGTGTCCTAGTTTAATTAGAATAAGTTAAGTCTTTGTAAGGGTATTATATAAACCCATTCGTAGGAGTCAGTTTTATCATTCATTCAAGTGTGTCTTGTGTTATTCATGAATTGAATTTAATAAAGAAAAGAGTCGTTCTTGTTCGGAACAAATTCGTGTGTCAAGTGTAAACTTCAGGTTTTGGTTTCACTTGTGATAAGTTCAACAAGTGGTATCAGAGCGGTAAGTTTGATCCAACAAGAAACAACCGACGAAGCAATCAAGAACAAACCATGGCTGATTATCATCTGGTTGGTGGCGTGAGAAGTTGAGCACCGCAAACTACAATACGTGGTCAACATGCATGAGTTCGTATCTGCAAGGCCAAGATTTGTGAGAAGTCGTACAAGGCACGGAAATGGTGTATCTTAGAAACGACCTCAACGGAGCTATCAGCAAATGGAAAGTGAGATCAGGAAAAGCAATGTTGTTCTGAAAACAATGGTTGAAGAAGAACTATTAGATCACATCCGTGATCTTGCAACACCGAAGGATGCATGGGATACTCTTGCAACGCTGTTTTCAAAGAAGAATGACATGAAATTACAGTTACTTGAAAACGAGTTACTGTCGATGTTGCAGAAAGAACTAACAATCCAGCAGTACTTCCATAAGGTGAAAACACTATGCTGCTAGATAGGTACCCTTGATCCACAGGCAAGAATTGGTGATGCAAGAATCAAACAGATCTTGATTTACGGTCTAAAACCATAATTTAGACGTTTGTTGCTGCAATCCAAGGTTGGCCTACTCAACCAACCTTGGCAGAATTTGAAAATCTTATGGCAGCCCAAGAAGCACTCGTTAAGCAGATGAGTGATGTGACAATAACCGAACTAGTAAAGAAGGAGGAGTCGGCTATGTATGTGAACCGAAGCAAAGACAAATTTCAATCAAACATAGGGCAGAATGAGAAGGGGCATCCAGATCGGTACAAGAAGCAAAAGAATAGGTCTGAAGGTGAAACCAGCGAATCAGGTGAAAGGCGAAACTAGAAGACAGGCAAGAAGTTTCCGTACAAGTGTTATAATTGTAACCAGCAAGGTTATATGGCTAAACATTGTCCCTTAAAGAAACCCGAAGAAGGCAATATAGCAACAACGGAAGAAGAACCTTGGGATGCAAAAGCATATTTTTGCAAAAGATGAATATATGCTTGCACTATCGGCGACAACTGAAACCAAAGGCAATAAAGTTAACGATTGGATATTAGATTCATGGTGTTCTAATCACATGACAAGGGAAAAAGAACGATTAAGAAACCCTACAAAGTATGAAGGAAATTGGGAAGTTCGGTATCATCCGATGAAGCAACAAGAAGTTGTGTTAGACAATGTTTATCATGTGCCAGGCATGAAGAAGAATCTGTTGTCTGTACCACAGATTACTGCAACCAGGCAGTATGTTTTGTTCGGTCCTAACGATGTGAAGGTGTTTGATCAGTTTGAAACGAAGTCTGTAGTAGTGTTACATGGAAAGAAAAATGAGTCAGTGTACGTTTTATCAGTGGGAACTGCTTATGTGAGCAAGACTAAGTCAAACCAAAACATCGATGCTTGGCATCAACATCTAAGCCATGTGGGGTACGATAAACTAGAAGTCATGATGAAACGAAGTCTAGTAGCATGATTACCAAGTCTTGAAGTTCGCAAAGATATAGTATGTGTTAGGTGTCAATATGGAAAGGCACATCAACTACCCTTTGAACATTCTGAGCATCGAGCAAAGAAGCCGTTGGAGCTCGTGCATACCGATGTGTTCGGTCCAGTAAAGCAAGCATCTATAACAGGTAAAAGATACATGATTATCTTTGTTGATGATTTTTCAAGGTATCTCTGGGTATATGTAACACCTCGAAATTTTGTGTCCAATAATGTATTAACACGTGTCATAAGTTTACACGTGGTATTAAATATTAAATAAGGACTAATGTTGACAAACATTGAAAGTATGTGAATCCGAGGGTTCAAAATGTCAACGAGGGATAAATATATTGTACAGTAACCCTAAATGATGCTCGTACCCTAAAACGAATGAATCATGGATCGTACGGGACGAAATGCGGAAGAAAGTGGGAGATTACAAACTACAGGGGTTAAATGTGTCAACATGTTTAAGTTATACCTCTGAGTGACCCTTTAACAAACCCGAGACTTTGTAACAGTAAATTACGCTCACTAGAATGTACGGTATAAATTTCGCAAGGTTCCGTCTTAAAACGAGAAAGTTATGATCAAATTCGTATGCGAGGGGTTAAAGGCGTCAAACATTGAAAGTTATGACTTTTCAGGTAATAATAAATTAACCAAGGGTTAATAAGTTGGGTAAAAGCCACGGGGCCCTTATACGTAAATTAACGAGGCCCAAAACGCAAAGTTACCCCTTCGAATCGCCAAAGGCCAGTGCAATAATTAAAAAGATTTGAAAATCTTGAAAAACAGGTCTCAGGCGGGCCGCGTTAAGGAAACAAAGGATCTTACGCGGGCCGCGCGGACAGTATAGATACGGGCTCTGACAAAAGGATTCAGGCAACCCGCGTAAGAGTTGATGTATCATTTACGCGGGCTGCGTCAATGCCCCAAATGCAAAAAACGTGGACAGAAGCACTGTTGAGTGTTTTAACCGACCTTAGAGCCAATTATGAGAGCATGGGCACCCCCTAAACGTCCCCTAGCACTCAGGGACACTTGGTGATCATCCAAGAATACTTGTAGCCTTAGTTGTCAATGATCTAAGGTGTGAAGTTTACTATAAAAGGGCATTTAGTGCACCATTGTTCTTCACACCTTCAAACAACACTTCTGATCATTTTTGGAGCTCAAGTGCCTTCAATACTCATCCCCGGTCGTGCATAGGACTCTTGTAAGTGTGCTCCACCCTTTCTTAGTTTAGTTTTGCTTAGTTATAGCTTAAAAGTCAATCAGTCGTAATTAACGATTGACTTAGCGGTTAATCACAAATGGTCCAGTGATTAGCCGAATCAAAGGTAGTTATATGTTGGAAATCATGTGGTCTTTAAACCCTTAAAAGGGCACCCTCTGATTCCCAATCTAACTAGTCCAAATGTCGAGTCAGACTTGCTTAGAAAAAGTCAACAGAATGCTAACTTTCGATTTTATGCATAATCAGTAATGTAGATGGCGTGTAACCTGTTTTGACACTCATAAAACATGATAATAAGTATTATAAATGGTCTAAGCTTGTTTGATCCGACCATTTACTGTTTTGACCCGGTTCGGAACCGAAAGTCGCAAAACTTTGACTTTTGCTTTGACTTCAGTTCTGACCCGTTATGGTATGATTTAGATATGCCTTCGGACTCTCTTAGGACCAGGTTACATGATGGTATAACCCTCTGTGACCGGTTCGTTGTTTGTCCGAGTCTTTCACACATTTCCATTAAAAGCTCAAAAGTTGACCATAACGCCCTTTTTACTTTAAAACAAGAATTTCGGATATGTGAAAGGACAATAACCTTAGTTACTTATTTCTAAGCATGTCCCTAAAATTTCACATCAATCCGAGGTCTAGAATAGGAGTTATGCTAAATAGCGCAATTACGGAAACTTTAGTAATTAAACAGCGCAATTAGCATAAAGCCTATCTAAACCCAAATTTCGACACCAAACCTTTTACACACTGATGTGAAATAATATTTTGAGATTTTTAAAGATTTTTAATTATTTTTAACCTGCTCATAACCTGCGGTTATGGCATCGATTCGGTAAATACCGAATATACCCTTTTCGGACATAACTAGAGTTCTACATGGTATTTTGACCCGATTCCAGTTGCTACTAACTTTAATTAATAAATAGAGTACTTTGGACTTTATAAACTGTTCAGGAAACTCAGATTTCCTGTAGAACTTGGAAGCCTCTTTTATAATCTTTAAAATGACCGAAACCCCTACGGGGCGTAGTTTGGGATTAAACTCATTATGGGCATAATGGAAGGTATCCTACTGATACCACAACCTCTTTAAAGCATATTAACATAGGAAGCTTGTGTAAGACTCTTACGGTTACCCGTTACGCCTTTTACGCGCACGGTTCGGTTTATGTAACTAGTTTACATAAACTAGCCGAAACGGGTCAAACCTTATCGTTTTTACTTCAAAATCCAGAGTGTGGTTATATTACCCATATAAAACAAGTCTTCAAACTTGTTGGGCCCAAACCACATTCCATTCCTGGTTTTCGCCTTTCACGCGATTAAACCGTAATTATCCTTTGAAACTGACCGGTCTAAGCTAAGGCTAAATTAAAGACCCGTTAGGATTCTAATAGGTTATTTTAAACCTTCGTTCCAGAATAGGAGACCAGTAAAAGATACTTGCATTTGTTTATTGAGGTTATTACTTGCTCAGGTAAATACTTTTAACTTATTTTCCGTTATACGGGCTTGGGTTACGGTATATAAAATACCGCTTGGTCGGGCAATTGACCCCAACTCATTAGTAGTTGGGTATTATCAATGTGACCCGTTTAAAAATTTGTTTTGTTGGCTTTACGCCTTTGGGAGCTTAATGACCATGTCCCGGATATCCTTGGCATCATTTTACGAAATGGCCACGACCTCTACACGCGGGTGTAGGCGTACACCCGACAATGTGTCTATATTATAAAGGCATAACCGTTGGTTTTCCCGCCACGACTTTTTGCTTTGTTGCGTGTCTATTAACCTTAAACCCGGCACGACCCGGGCGACTGAACGCATAGTGAACATGTAATTCTTTTACAAGATTTAATTGATTAATTATCCCAAGTTATAAAGAGTTTGTGCCTTGTGCATTCAAATCAATTTTATTAAACCTTTTACAAAAGTGTCAGTTGAATGTATTTACCAGTGTAAACTGACGTATTTTCCCCAAAAAGATTAAATGCAGGTTCTGTACGAAATAGGCTGGCCACTCCTTAGCATCGTTAGAGTCTCGCAAGCTTGGGATGCTACTATCTGTTGAACAATATTTCTATTTTTTTTTGATCCCCTGTGGATTTATTCGACTACTTGTGATACTTGGATATTACATTCGATAGTTAAAATATATCTATCTTTATGCTTCTGTTGTGCATTTAAATATTATGTGGTTTGACTATATTGTTGCCAACTACGTCACGGTAATCCCCCACCGGGCCCACCGGTGAAACACGTGGAAATCGTGGTGTGACAGGTTGGTATCAGAGCCAACGTTGAGTGAAGTAAACACTATCCTTATGTGCTTAATCTCAATGACACAATTGCACATACTTGAGTCTAGACAAGAACATAGGACAAATTCGAATTGTGGTTCTAGTTTGTCTTTTATTGTTTATTGTGATTTAAAAATTTGTTAAGCAGGAAATATGCCACCAGCAATTAGAAGAGGAGGAAGAGGCAAAGGGCCGATCACTACTCGCAATGATCACGAGGCCGGACCTTCACATATGCGATTTCCTTCCAGCACAAGGAGTGAAGAACCTCAGAGGCGTAGAAGAAACCTCTTTGAGCCCGTAAGACGATCTACCTCACACAGTTCGACACCTTCATACCGTCACTCTTTTGGACCAAATTCGGAGAACGAGCCCAGTAACCCTCAACCTTCGTTTATACCTCTCCAGCGTTCAGTTTCGCACCGTTCTGATGGCGATCCCACTCCTTTCTTCCAAGGCCAGTTCAACCCGGCTGATTATGTCCAAGAACCAATAGGTTATAACCCTTTAGGACCCGAAGACCATTTCTCCGAAGATAATGCGATGGATATGGACGAGGACACGGATCCCATAGAACCTGCAAGAGGTACTCCCAACCATCCTATCGAGATCTCTGATTGTAACACCTCGGAAATTTACGTCCAATAATGCATTGACACGTGTCATAGACTTTGAATATGTGAAAACATGCTTTAGAGGGACTAAAGTTGACAAACAGTGAAAACTATGGAACGTAAGGGTCCAAAGTGTCAACAATGGATAAATAGACTCTATAATAATCCTACATGGTGTTTATAACTCTAAACGGATAGATCATGGATCATACGAAGCGGAAAATGCACGAAAGTGAGGAATTACAAACTACAGGGACTAAAAGTGTCAACATGTTGAATTTATACCTCTGAGTGATCTTTTGGCAGCCCCGAAGCTTTGTAATGATAGAATATACTCACTAGAATATGTGGTAAAAATTTCATGAAGTTTCGTTACCGTATGAGAAAGTTATGGCCAAAACCGTACTTGAGGGGTTAAAAGCGTCAACGTCGATTTTCATGACTTTTCGGGTGAGCGCAAAGTTAACCGAGGACTTTACCATGTTGGTAAATGTCCCAAGGTTCCTAAAAATCAGATTTGTGGGTCTAAGGGTCAAAATAAATGGCCAAAACCTCGTTTACGAAGACCAGGGACTAAACTGCAATATTTAACAAATGTTTGGAAGCTGCAGACCCCAGGCGGCCCGCCTGGGCAGCCTTAAGCGGGCCGCGACCCACTGCCCAGCATCAGATTCGCGTACAGTAGCCATTTTGGTCCGATTTTTGAGTTGTTTACAGCTTGCACCACCTCCAAAACTCACCAATTGAATTACATGCAAAGTAGGACACCTGTGGACTTCTCATAACACCTGAATCCCTTTATAATCAGATCAAAGCTTCATATTTTGGGTCTTAAGTTAGAAAACAAGAACACTTGAACCTTCAAAAATTCACAAGAGATATTCAGGAGCTTTCTGGACGACAAGGCACCTTCATAGTGATATCTAAGCTTCATTAGGACTTTTGTAAGCATTCATAACCTTCTCTAATTCGTTCTAGCTTAGATTATTAGCCGAAAGTCAATCCGTCGTAACTATAGTTTGACTTTTTGATTAAACGAAAATGGCTCAGTCATTTCTCAAATTGAAAGTACCTACAAGTTGGTATTTATGTGGGAAACAAACCCTCAAAAGGGTATTTTCTGATTCCCACTCTAAGCATGATTATTGTCGAGTCAAAGTTGTTCTTAAAAAGTCAACAGAACTTGTTTTTGCAAAATATAGCATAAATAGTAATGTAGATTACATGCAATCAGTTTGATTATCAAAAATAACTTTGTAATGAATGTAAGAATATGTTTTATCATGATCAACTCGACAATCTTTAGTATAAACTCGGATCGGAACCGAAAGTCTTATAAAATGACTTTTTCTTTGACTTTCGATTCGGATCCGTGCATGCATGTTTGAGATCTGCATTGGAGCTTAGTTTGGACCATTTTTATTTAAGATTAACTCTCTGGAATTTTTACAACTTGAGCCCATGCTTAACCGATTCATATGCATGTTTCCGATTTATGCTTAAAGTTGACTATTTTGCCCTTTTTGCTATAAAACGTGATTTTTGGAAAAGTGAAAGAGTAGAAACCTTTATTACTAATTTATAAACTTGCACCGAAAATTTGATATCAGTTGGAGGTCCAGATTTAGAGTTATGCTCGATATCGTAAAACTAAAGCTTTATGTTAAATAAACGGCGTAATTAGCGTATAACCTATTTAAGCCCACTTTTTGATATAAAACTTTTTACCCACTGATGTTATATAATATTTTGGGATTTTTGAAGATTTTTATTTAATTTTTGGCTGATCGTATCATAGGTCTCTAAGCTTGATTCGGTTAATACCGGTTTTGACCTTTTAAGCCATAAAATGAGTTTTATAAATCTTTTTGACCCCGAACCTTTTTCTACTGATTTTATATGTTAAATAAATTAATTTGAGCATTCTGGAAATATAAAAATATCAGCTTTCCTTTGAAAATCCGGAAACGGCTCTAAATCGCCCTTTTAAGCGTTTTTAACGCATAGTATGTACTATAACCATATTAAACGTATAAGGATTATACCTACTGATGTATTTAGCATATTTTTATATAATAACAGTAAGTATAAGTTTTTGAACTCAGGTTTCCAGTTTTGACATTTTTAGCCCTTGTTAAATTACTAAAATACCCCTACGGTGCATAGTTTGATTTTAAATGATAAGTTTTGTATATGGGTCATACCCTACTGTTATAATATATCAAATTAAGTATATTTACTGTATAAACCAGACCTGTAACTCAGATTTCCAATTTAACTCTTTTATAATCTTTTAAATGACCAAAATGCCCTTATAAGGCATAAATTGAGTTTAAATTCATTCGGGGCATAATAGAACATAACTTGCTGATATGATAACATATTTAAAGCATATTATCTCAGGGAACTTGCATATGACTCTTGTGGTTACCCGTAACGCTCTTTAGCATTCGGTTCGGTTTATGTAACTAGTTTGCATAAATTGACCGAAACGGGTCAAACGTTATCATTTTTGTCTCAAAATCCAGAATGTATTTAGCATACCCAAATTATACAAGTATTTAAACTTGTCGGGTCTAAATCACATTCTATCCGGTCTTCGCTTAATCGTGCGCTTGAACCGTATCGTCCTTAAAACTAACCGGTCTAAGCTTAGGCTTAAATAAAGACCCGTTAGGAATCTAATAGGTTATTATAAACCTTTGTTCCAGAATAGGAGGCCCAGTAAAAGCTACCTTCACTTGCTAATTGTGATCAATACTTACCAAGGTAAATACTTTTAACTTATTTTCCCTATACGGGCTTGGGGTAAGGTATATAAAATACCGCTTGGTCCGGCATCGAATTCTTTAATCGTATAGTGGTTAAATTCATTGAGATGACCTTGTTTTGAATGTGTTTTATTACTTGAAGCCTTTGGGGGGTTAATGACCATGTCCCGGATATCCTTGGCATCATCTTACGAGATGGCCACGACCTGAGCACGGGGTGTAGGCGTACACCCGTCAGTGTATAACTCTATATTGTGGTGTGTCTATTAATCTTTAACCCGGTCTACGGATCGGGCTACTGAACGCGGAGTAACATGTAAATCCATTACAAGATTATATTGCATAATTATCCCAAGTTATAAAAATATTTTATGCCTTGTGCATTTAAATCAATTTTCAATCATTTTGAAAATGAGTCAGTTAATTTGTATTTACCAGTGTAAACTGACGTATTTTCCCAAAAGGTTAAGTGCAGGTACTACACGAAATAGGCTGGCTGTCTTCTAGAGCGTCCACAATAAGTCTCGCAAACTTGGATGACAATAAACTGTTGAACAATATCTTATTTTATTTTGATCCGCCTGTGGATCCGTTTCAACTATCAGTGATATTTAATATTACATTTTATTAAAGTTGAAATGAATCTATCTTTGCTTCCGCTGTGCATTTATATATTGTGTTGTTTGTCTATGATGATGCCAACTACGTCACTATACTCCCCACCGGGCCCACCGGTGACACTTGAAAATTAGGGGTGTGACAGGTTGGTATCAGAGCCAACTCTGAGTGAATTAAACACTAGCCTTTGTGTTTAATCTCAGTTACACAATTGCACATTCCTCGATTCTCTAGTCTAGACAAAGAACTTAGGAAATATCCAAAATTTATTTTATTTTCTAACTTTGTCTTATATATTTTGTTGTGCCACTTGTTTGATTTTGACAGGTTCAAAATGCCGCCACGTGTAAGAGGAAGGGGACGAGGAGCATTCGCAACCTATCATGACCATGAAGCTGGGCCTTCGCATAGGCGAACCCCTTCAGGACCCCAAAACACTGATGCCCGAAACCTTTGGAGATCGTTCGCTGAACCCGCCAGGCACTCAGCATCACTGAGTACCTCACCCTCCATTCCCCACTCTTTTGGGCCTCATTCAGAAAATGAGCCCCACAACTCCCATCAATCCTACATTCCTCTCCACCAATCACCTTTTGATTACCCAGCACCTGTCTATCAGGGCCTGTACAACCCTGATGATTACTTGGGAGAACCAGTGGGTCATAACCCACTTGGACCTGAAGACCACTTTCCGGGTGGCAACGAGATGGATGTCGATGAGGATACCGATCCTTCCATGCCACCGTCCGGAACACCGAGCCACCGTCCGGAACACCGAACCACCCCATCGAGATTTCAGATGGGTCACCGTTTGTGGGATCACCTTACCATGGTCTCGACAGTTATGAGGAGAGATTCAAGCAGCACGACTGGGTATTTACCCCTAGTTACCACAACTCCCCCTTACACCAGTCGCATCACAGCTCTCCCCTGCACTCCCAGCAGCAGCTTCAGCAGCAGCCTCAGCAGCAGCAGGACCCTTCTGAGGGTTTCTGGCGTGACGTGGTCACTCCGCCGCCGCCACCACCTCCGGTTTTGCCTCCTCCGCCTCAGAGGCGAAGGGGAAGGAACGCCCGGATGTCCACACGAGGAGGGATACGCATCAGCACCCCTCCACATTCAGGTAGCAGCCGCTACTCGCCTCTTCACGAAGAGCCAGAGATGGGAGAATCTTCGCATCCCGTCTCGGAAGTAACATCTGCGCCAATCGCGCCACCACCACCACAGGATTTTGGGAACCCAATCCCTGCTTATGCCAGCGCGGCAGCATTCAATCCTTTCGAGCCGACTTTTCCCCCAGGTTATGACTATACAGGGGATCCCTACTGGATAGCTTCGAGCTACAACCTTCTCAATCAGGAGGGTGCTTTTGGAGGTCCCTGGGCTACGGGACAATCGACTTTTGGATACTCATCGCATGGATACCAGCAGCCGCAGCCTCCTCAACCACCGCAATATCAGATGCCACCGCCGGCACCGATGATGTCGCCTCCACAAGTTCAAGAAATCCTCCAGGGGATAAACGATGTGCGACGTGAATTACGGCATGAATTGCGGGAAGATCGTCGGCATAACCGCGGGATGTTTAAGAAGATGGTGGATTTGATCAAGGGAAAAGGCAAAAAGGATTATTAAATCCTTTGTTTGTTAGCTTATTTACTCATGTCCCTGCGTGGGCATATTTATCCCTGTATTCTACCCCTGCGTGGGTATATCTCTTTCCTGTTCTACCCCTGCGTGGGTATGCTTATTTCTGTTTGACCCCTGCGTGGGTCTGTCTGTTTGTTTGTTTGTTTATTTGCTTAGCTCCTGCGTGGGCATGTTGTTTAAGTAAAAGTCCCGTTTAGGGTAAACTCGTACTAGTTAATTTTATTTAAAATGGTTAATTTAAGTTTTCATTTTTAATCTATATGCATGAAAATAAATAAATGAAAAGTAGTGATTTTTATTTTGATTTACCATTTTAATAATAAGAATCTTAAAAAGGTAAAACCTAGCTTGAATGTCATATTAAAGACCTGGCCATTATGGTAGAACCTATTTAAAAGATTCGATTCTTTGTTAACATCTGTAAACATGTTAATATTCTTGGCTAGTGTGACCCGCAAAATCACACATGTCACCCTTTTAATAAAGTATCCAAAAATTTTATTGTATACATATCTGATTATGACATCATGCCTACGGGTTATAACTAATGTCATATAAAACAAAAAGGCAGCCGTGGTTTATAGACTCCCTGTCAAGCAAAGGATTTAATTGTTTTAGTTATACAAATTCTAATCCTATAAAAACCTAAATTCAAAATTTAGAAATTTGTCCAAGTGACTAGGCCTATTGTGCCAATATATATATTTCATTCTAGGATAAAGTTGCTAATAAAAAGTCCTAATGAAATTGATTAAATTAACTAATATGGCTTTTATTACCATGGTTAATAAATCGTCAAGAACGATAATACTGTTAGGTTTCTAAATAGACCTTGTCCTTACTTTTATGTAGCTCCTAAAGCTACATGGCCAAGTCGGAAGAAACAAACAGTCATTCTGAGGAAAACCCAGATAATACTAAGATTCATGTAACTGGTGCGGAGCTACAAGCACTGGTAGAAAATGTTGTTGCCAAGGCCATTGATAGGCAATTTAGGGAATCAAGCGGGACCCGAAGTAGGACCCGAACCGTATCACATGCCAAATCTAAGACTCAGTCGGAGGCTCATAGCAAACCGCCTTCTAAGAAAGATATATCAAAGAAAGATGAGCCAAAGAAGAATGACGAGGATAATCACTCCTCTAATCACAACAGTATCCCGAAAAAGGAGATCAAGCAGAAACATGAATCGCACAGCAAGTCCTGTACGTACAAATATTTCGTTTCATGCAAACCCCGGGACTTTACTGGGGAGAAAGGAGCGGTCGACTGCATGACCTGGTTAGATGAAATGGATACAGTTGTTGATATCAGCGGGTGTGCTGATCGGGATGTAGTGAAGTACGTGTCCCAATCATTCAAGGGAGACGCACTGGCGTGGTGGAAATCCCTCTTGCAAGCTGCCGGTAAGGCCACACTTTATAGTATGTCATGGGATCAGTTTGTGGCCCTTATCAAAGAAAATTTCTGCCCACAGCATGAAGTGGAAAGGATCGAGTCAGACTTCGTATCCTTAGTGATGAAGAATCTAGACTGCCAGGCATACCTCACCACTTTCAATACTCTATCTCGATTAGTGCCATACTTGGTAACCCCAGAGCCGAGAAGGATTGCCCGTTTTATTGGGGGTTTGGCACCTGAGATTAAGGCGAGTGTTAAGGCATCGAGGCCTACGACGTTCAGATCAGTAGCTGATCTATCTCTCTATCTCACCCAGGACGTAGTCAGGTTGAGAGCTCTTAAGAACTTGGAGGAGAACAAGAGGAAACGTGAGGACGATACCTCACGAAGATCGGAGAAAAGACACCGAGGGAATAACGACCACAGGAAAGGGTCGGGATTTAAGAGAGATTGGCAACCATCGGGGGATAAGCCCAAATGCAAAACCTGTAAGAAAAACCATTTTGGGAAGTGTCGCTTAGAGACAAAATCGCAGTCCCAAATGAGATTCTGTGGAATCTGCAAATCTGCGGATCACACGACTTTAAAGTGCAAAGGTCTGAAGGATGCAACATGTTACAGTTGCAACGAGAAGGGGCACATCAAGTCCAATTGCCCAAAGAACGCTAAGAAAGCAGATGATGGAAAGAAGACCAATGCAAGAGTCTTCAAGATGGACGCTAAGGAAGCAGTCCAAAATGACAACGTCATTACAGGTACTTTTCTTGTAAATGATGTTTTTGCTAGAGTACTATTTGATTCAGGAGCTGATAAGTCATTTGTAGATGATAAGTTCTGTAAGTTGTTAAACCTACCTGTTAAAACCTTAAATGTGAAGTATGAGGTGGAATTAGCCGATGGAACCATAGAAACCGCCTCAACTGTTTTAGATGGATGTGTTATATCCATTAGGAATCATTCTTTCCCATTATCCTTACTTCCCTTTAAGCTAGCCGGTTTTGATGTAGTGATAGGTATGGATTGGTTGTCACACAACCAAGCCCAGATTGTGTGCAACAGAAAGCAAGTAGTAGTTAAAACTCCGTCTGGTGAGTCACTCACTATCCAAGGAGATACCCAGCATGGATTGCCTGAGCAAGTGTCCATGCTCAAGGCATCCAGATGTCTACAGAAAGGTTGTGTCATTTACATGGCACAAGTTACTGTTGATGAGCCAAAGCCGAAGATTGAAGATATCCCTGTCATTTCGGAATACCCTGAAGTGTTTCCGGAAGAACTACCTGGCTTACCACCAGATAGGCAAGTGGAATTTCGAATTGACATCATTCCGGGTACGGCGCCAGTAGCGAGAGCACCATATAGGTTGGCACCAACGGAGATGAAGGAGTTGAGGACGCAGTTAGATGATCTGTTAGCCAAAGGTTTCATTAGACCTAGCTCGTCTCCTTGGGGAGCGCCGATTTTGTTTGTCAAGAAAAAGGATGGATCGATGCGTCTGTGCATCGATTACCGTGAGCTTAATAAAGTCACTATCAAGAATAGATATCCGTTGCCCAGAATCGACGATCTGTTCGATCAATTGCAAAGGGCAAGTTACTTCTCAAAGATCGACTTGAGGTCAGGCTATCACCAGTTGAAGGTCAAGGATGAAGATGTTCACAAGACAGCGTTTAGGACTCGTTATGGAAATTACGAGTTCCTAGTGATGCCTTTTGGGCTCACTAACACACCAGCAGCATTCATGGATCTCATGAATCGCGTTTGCAAGCCTTATCTGGATAAATTCGTCATCGTCTTTATTGACGACATCCTTATCTACTCAAAGAACCAGGCTGACCACGAGAAACACCTTCGTTGTATTCTCAAACTCCTACATCATGAGAAGCTCTATGCCAAATTTTCAAAGTGCGAATTTTGGCTTCGAGAAGTCCAATTCCTTGGACATGTGGTAAGTGAGCGTGGAATCCAAGTAGATCCCGCTAAGGTAGAAGCAGTTATGAATTGGCAAGAGCCAAAGACTCCTACCGAGATTCACAGCTAAAGGTGCACGAGAAGAACTACACCACCCACGACTTGGAACTGGGTGCCGTTGTATTTGCACTGAAACTTTGGAGACACTACTTGTATGGGACAAAGTGTGTGATCTATTCGGATCACAAGAGCCTTCAACATTTGTTCAATCAGAAGGACTTGAACATGCGACAAAGGCGATGGATGGAAACTTTAAATGATTACGACTGTGAGATAAGATACCATCCAGGCAAGGCAAATGTAGTTGCCGACGCCTTAAGCAGAAAAGAAAGAGTGAAGCCGATAAGGATCAATGCCAAGCGCATAGAAATAAAGAATAATTTGAATGAAAGGGTGTTAGCTGCACAGAAGGAAGCTGTGTTGGAAGCTAATTATCCTGAAGAAAAGCTAGGAGTAACTGAGGAACAGTTATCCTATGACAAGGATGGAATGCTAAGACTGAATGGGCGAATATGGGTTCCAGTTTATGGAGGACTTCGGGATGTTATCCTCCAGGAAGCCCACAGCTCCAAATATTCCGTTCATCCGGGAGCTGATAAGATGTACCAGGATCTAAAGGCAAACTACTGGTGGATTGGTTTGAAAATGTTCGTAGCAGAGCATGTAGCTAAATGTTTGACTTGTGCTCAAGTCAAAGCTGAGCATCAGAAGCCGTCAGGTTTGCGTCAACAACCTGAAATTCCCACGTGGAAATGGGAAATGGTGACAATGGATTTCATCACCAAGTTGCCAAAGACGAGAAAGGGGAATGATACTATATGGGTCATAGTAGATAGACTGATGAAGTCAGCTCATTTTCTACCCATCAAGGAGACTTATAGCTCCGATATGTTAGCTCAATTATACGTTGATAAGATTGTAGCGCTGCATGGCATACCTGTGTCTATTATCTCTGATAGAGATACTAGATATACGTCACATTTTTGGAAGAGTTTCCAACAATCTTTAGGCACTCGTTTGAATTTTAGTACGGCTTATCATCCTCAGACCGATGGTCAGAGTGAGCGTACTATTCAAACTCTGGAAGACATGCTTCGTGCATGTGCGATCGACTTGGGTGGTAGTTGGGATAAGAACCTACCACTGATCGAATTCTCCTACAACAATAGCTACCACACTAGCATAAAAGCTGCGCCTTTTGAGGCCTTATACGGTAGAAAGTGTAGATCGCCTATTTGTTGGGCAGAAGTTGGAGATGTCCAACTATCAGGACCAGAAATCGTTTTTGAGACGACGGACAAGATCGTTCAGATTCGCGATCGTTTGAAAGCTGCCAGGGATAGGCAGAAGAGTTATGCGGATCCTAAGTGCAAAGATTTTCACTTCGATGTAGGTGATAAAGTGTTGCTTAAAGTATCGCCCTGGAAGGGGGTGATGCGATTTGGTAAGAAAGGCAAGCTAAGCCTGAGATATATAGGACCTTTCGAGATTGTCGAACGTGTCGGGTCAGTTGCTTATAAGTTAAACTTGCCTGAAGAACTTAGCGCTATACATAATGTGTTCCACATCTGTAATCTGAAGAAGTGTTTCGCTGACGAATCACTGGTTATACCGCATACAGATATACACATTGATGAAAGCTTGAAGTTTGTGGAAAACCCATTTTTGATTGAGGATCGACAGGTTAAGAAGCTCCGAAGAAAGTACATACCTATTGTTAAGGTCAAATGGGATGCCCGTAGAGGTCCCAAATACACATGGGAAGTAGAATCTACGATGAAGGAAAAATACCCTCATTTGTTTCAGTAAATCTCGAGGTCGAGATTTCTTTTAAGGGGGTGAGGATGTAACACCTCGGAAATTTACGTCCAATAATGCATTGACACGTGTCATAGACTTTGAATATGTGAAAACATGCTTTAGAGGGACTAAAGTTGACAAACAGTGAAAACTATGGAACGTAAGGGTCCAAAGTGTCAACAATGGATAAATAGACTCTATAATAATCCTACATGGTGTTTATAACTCTAAACGGATAGATCATGGATCATACGAAGCGGAAAATGCACGAAAGTGAGGAATTACAAACTACAGGGACTAAAAGTGTCAACATGTTGAATTTATACCTCTGAGTGATCTTTTGGCAGCCCCGAAGCTTTGTAATGATAGAATATACTCACTAGAATATGTGGTAAAAATTTCATGAAGTTTCGTTACCGTATGAGAAAGTTATGGCCAAAACCGTACTTGAGGGGTTAAAAGCGTCAACGTCGATTTTCATGACTTTTCATGTGAGCGCAAAGTTAACCGAGGACTTTACCATGTTGGTAAATGTCCCAAGGTTCCTAAAAATCAGATTTGAGGGTCTAAGGGTCAAAATAAATGGCCAAAACCTCGTTTACGAAGACCAGGGACTAAACTGCAATATTTAACAAATGTTTGGAAGCTGCAGACCCCAGGCGGCCCGCCTGGGCAGCCTTAAGCGGGCCGCGACCCACTGCCCAGCATCAGATTCGCGAACAGTAGCCATTTTGGTCCGATTTTTGAGTTGTTTACAGCTTGCACCACCTCCAAAACTCACCAATTGAATTACATGCAAAGTAGGACACCTGTGGACTTCTCATAACACCTGAATCCCTTTATAATCAGATCAAAGCTTCATATTTTGGGTCTTGAGTTAGAAAACAAGAACACTTGAACCTTCAAAAATTCACAAGAGATATTCAGGAGCTTTCTGGACGACAAGGCACCTTCATAGTGATATCTAAGCTTCATTAGGACTTTTGTAAGCATTCATAACCTTCTCTAATTCGTTCTAGCTTAGATTATTAGCCGAAAGTTAATCCGTCATAACTATAGTTTGACTTTTTGATTAAACAAAAATGGCTCAGTCATTTCTCAAATTGAAAGTACCTACAAGTTGGTATTTATGTGGGAAACAAACCCTCAAAAGGGTATTTTCTGATTCCCACTCTAAGCATGATTATTGTCGAGTCAAAGTTGTTCTTAAAAAGTCAACAGAACTTGTTTTTGCAAAATATAGCATAAATAGTAATGTAGATTACATGCAATCAGTTTGATCATCAAAAATAACTTTGTAATGAATGTAAGAATATGTTTTATCATGATCAACTCGACAATCTTTAGTATAAACTCGGATCGGAACCGAAAGTCTTATAAAATGACTTTTTCTTTGACTTTCGATTCGGATCCGTGCATGCATGTTTGAGATCTGCATTGGAGCTTAGTTTGGACCATTTTTATTTAAGATTAACTCTCTGGAATTTTTAGAACTTGAGTCCATGCTTAACCGATTCATATGCATGTTTCCGATTTATGCTTAAAGTTGACTATTTTGCCCTTTTTGCTATAAAACGTGATTTTTGGAAAAGTGAAAGAGTAGAAACCTTTATTACTAATTTATAAACTTGCACCGAAAATTTGATATCAGTTGGAGGTCCAGATTTAGAGTTATGCTCGATATCGTGAAACTAAAGCTTTATGTTAAATAAACGGCGTAATTAGCGTATAACCTATTTAAGCCCACTTTTTGATATAAAACTTTTTACCCACTGATGTTATATAATATTTTGGGATTTTTGAAGATTTTTATTTAATTTTTGGCTGATCGTATCATAGGTCTCTAAGCTTGATTCAGTTAATACCGATTTTGACCTTTTAAGCCATAAAATGAGTTTTATAAATCTTTTTGACCCCGAACCTTTTTCTACTGATTTTATATGTTAAATAAATTAATTTGAGCATTCTGGAAATATAAAAATATCAGCTTTCCTTTGAAAATCCGGAAACGGCTCTAAATCGCCCTTTTAAGCGTTTTTAACGCATAGTATGTACTATAACCATATTAAACGTATAAGGATTATACCTACTGATGTATTTAGCATATTTTTATATAATAATAGTAAGTATAAGTTTTTGAACTCAGGTTTCCAGTTTTGACATTTTTAGCCCTTGTGAAATTACCAAAATACCCCTACGGTGCATAGTTTGATTTTAAATGATAAGTTTTGTATATGGGTCATACCCTACTGTTATAATATATCAAATTAAGTATATTTACTGTATAAACCAGACCTGTAACTCAGATTTCCAATTTAACTCTTTTATAATCTTTTAAATGACCAAAATGCCCTTATAAGGCATAAATTGAGTTTAAATTCATTCGGGGCATAATAGAACATAACTTGCTGATATGATAACATATTTAAAGCATATTATCTCAGGGAACTTGCATATGACTTTTGTGGTTACCCGTAACGCTCTTTTAGCATTCGGTTCGGTTTATGTAACTAGTTTGCATAAATTGACCGAAAAGGGTCAAACGTTATCATTTTTGTCTCAAAATCCAGAATGTATTTAGCATACCCAAATTATACAAGTATTTAAACTTGTCGGGTCTAAATCACATTCTATCCGGTCTTCGCTTAATCGTGCGCTTGAACCGTATCGTCCTTAAAACTAACCTGTCTAAGCTTAGGCTTAAATAAAGACCCGTTAGGAATCTAATAGGTTATTATAAACCTTTGTTCCAGAATAGGAGGCCCAGTAAAAGCTACCTTCACTTGCTAATTGTGATCAATACTTACCAAGGTAAATACTTTTAACTTATTTTCCCTATACGGGCTTGGGATAAGGTATATAAAATACCGCTTGGTCCGGCATCGAATTCTTTAATCGTATAGTGGTTAAATTCATTGAGATGACCTTGTTTTGAATGTGTTTTATTACTTGAAGCCTTTGGGGGGTTAATGACCATGTCCCGGATATCCTTGGCATCATCTTACGAGATGGCCACGACCTGAGCACGGGGTGTAGGCGTACACCCGTCAGTGTATAACTCTATATTGTGGTGTGTCTATTAATCTTTAACCCGGTCTACGGATCGGGCTACTGAACGCGGAGTAACATGTAAATCCATTACAAGATTATATTGCATAATTATCCCAAGTTATAAAAATATTTTATGCCTTGTGCATTTAAATCAATTTTCAATCATTTTGAAAATGAGTCAGTTAATTTGTATTTACCAGTGTAAACTGACGTATTTTCCCAAAAGGTTAAATGCAGGTACTACACGAAATAGGCTGGCTGTCTTCTAGAGCGTCCACAATAAGTCTCGCAAACTTGGATGACAATAAACTGTTGAACAATATCTTATTTTATTTTGATCCGCCTGTGGATCCGTTTCAACTATCAGTGATATTTAATATTACATTTTATTAAAGTTAAAATGAATCTATATTTGCTTCCGCTGTGCATTTATATATTGTGTTGTTTGTCTATGATGATGCCAACTACGTCACTATACTCCCCACCGGGCCCACCGGTGACACGTGGAAATTAGGGGTGTGACACTGATGGGTCATCCTTTCATGGAACACCTTATCAAGGTCCCGACAGTTATCAGACGAGGTTTAACCAGTGCGAGTGGTACTTTACACCCTCTCACCATTCTTCACCTCACCAGCAACAGCAACAGCAGCAGGATCCTTCAGAGGATTCGCGTTTCGTGGGAGTTACGCCACCGCCTCCACCGCCACCAGTTCAACAAGCACCTCCAGATCCGCCAAGGCGTAGGAGATCAGGCGCGTGGATGTCCACCCGAGGAGGGGAATTCCACTACAGCACCCCTCGCCACTCGAGTGCAAGTCATTTTCCGCCATTTCCTGAAGAACCACAAATGGGTGAACCTTCGAGCCACCCTACAGAGGTGAATTCTGCACCAGTTGCACCACCTCCGCCACCATTCGGCTATGATAACCCGATACCAGCATACACCGGTTCCACCGCGTACAACCCGTTTGAGTTGCCGACTCACACTCACTATAATTATGCTGACGCCGACCCATATTTGGTAGCGGCCAATTACAACGCCCTCCATCCCGAAGGACCTTATGGAAATCCTTGGGGATTAAGATACGCAGCTCATGGGTATCCAGCACCTACTAGACCTTCGGTTCAACAACCGTCGCAGCAGCCACGTTTTTCCCCACCGGAGCAGGAAAAAATCCTTCACCGTTTAAATAGGGTGGAACGAGACTTTGAGCAAGAACGTAAGAACAATCGTGGATTCCTTAAGGGCCTAGCAAACCTGCTAAAGGGAAAGAAGAAGCGAGATCATTAGTCTTTATGTTCTATTGTATTTCCTATTTTAATTAAGTCCATGTGTGGACATTTATTGTGTTTAGTCCCTGCGTGGACAATTACCTTTCAGTCCCTGCGTGGACTTATCTTTTGTCCCTGTGCGGACATCTATCCTTGTATTTGGTCCCTACGTGGACTTGTTTTCTGTAAACCTCTGCGTAGGTATTTGTCTATTGAAAGTCCCGTTTAGGGCAGTGTGTAATCATTATTATGATTAATGGAATGTTGAGTTTATAAATTTCATTTTTTGTCATTTTAATACATTATTATATGAAATAAATAAAAAAAAATCATCATTCCTTTTAAATTAATCTGCCTAAATAAAGAATCTTAAATGGTGAGACCTAGCCTGGTGTCATTATAAGACCCGGCCAAGATGGTGAGACCTGAGTAAAAGGTTCAGATTCCTGTTAACCTCTGTGAACATGTTAACATTCTTGGCAGATGTGATTCGTCAAAATCACACGCGTCATTCTTATAAGAATCTTTCGAAGGATTCCAGACCTAAGTTATTGATTTATAAATCATGGGTTAAATCATCCATTAGTGATGTAGTGCCTACGGGCCATACTTATTGTCATATAAAACAACAGACAGTTGTAGTCTATGACTCCCTGTCAGAAAAAGGGTAAAAGAGCTCTGGTTCAAACCTTCATGCTTTGATTCTCTGAAATCCTGGCTTATATTATAAAACGTCCTTGTGACTAGGCTTTTGTGCCACTAACAATATTGTTTAAAATTAGGATAAGTTATATTCAAATCCTAAATAAAAGTGAGTAACAAATTAACCGAATATGGTCTATGTTTACCATGGTTAATGAATTGCCATAGAAGACAATTCCATAATAGACTCCTAAATAAAATTCTGTCATATTCCTTGTCGCAGATCAAGATCTTGATGGCTAACCTGAATGGAGTTAATAGTGAATCAAAGGAGGATGAAAATGATATTGCCCAAATTAATATAACGGGCGCAGAATTAAAAGCTTTAGTAGACGGCGCTGTTAAGGCGGCCTTAGATCGGCAGTACGAAGAGTATACCGAGTCTCGAAGCAGGACCCGATCTGCACCATACTCTAAACCAAAAACCCATTCTAAACATCACAGCAAACCACCCTCGACCCAGTCTAAACCTAAGAAGGATGACGATCGACACTCATCAAATGAGAATAGTGTCCGTCCTAAGAAGAAAGTGGTCGATGATGCACCTCGCGCCAGGGGTTGCACGTATAAGTATTTCGTTTCTTGCAAACCCCGAGATTTTACTAGGGAAAAGGGCACGGTGGATTGCATGACCTGGCTGGATGAAATGGACACCGTGGTGGACATTAGTAGTTGTGCTGGGAGGGATGTGGTGAAGTTTGTGTCCCAGTCATTTAAGGGTGAAGCCCTAGCGTGGTGGAGATCATTGGTTCAAGCCTCTGGGAAGGCTGTTTTGTATAGCATGTCATGGGAGGAATTTATTGCTCTCATCAAAGAAAACTACTGCCCTCAGCACGAGGTTGAGAAGATAGAATTTGACTTCTTATCATTGGTCATGAAGAACCTGGATTGCCAGGCATATCTCACGAGTTTCAATACTCTGTCAAGATTGGTTCCATACCTTGTGACCCCGGAACCCAAACGGATCGCGCGTTTCATTGGAGGTTTGGCCCCAGAGATAAAGGTTAGCGTGAAGCCTTCTAGGCCTGCTACATTTAGATCCGTGACGGATATATCTCTGTCTCTCACACTGGATGCAGTGAGGCAGAGATCTCTGAGAAATGCTGACGGTGAGAAGAGGAAACGTGAAGATGATGATTCACGTAGGTCAAGCAAGAAGCACCGGGGGAATCGTGACCATAAGAAGGGATCGGAGACCAAGAAGAATGACCGACCGTCGAGCGATAGGCCCAAGTGCAATGTTTGTAAGAAGCACCACTTCGGAAAGTGCAGATTTGAGCAGAAATCCCAGCCGAAAGCATGTGGGATTTGCAAGTCCTCTAAACATAGGACTCTTGAGTGCAAGAAACTCAAGGATGCAACTTGCTATAGTTGCAACGAAAAAGGGCACATCAAGACTAACTGCCCGAAGATAGTGAAGAAGGCTGAAGAAGGGAAAAAGACCAATGCGAGGGTCTTTCAGATGAATGTTCAAGAGGCTATCCAGAACGACAACGTCATAACCGGTACATTTCTTATCAATGATGTATTCGCGAGAGTATTATTTGATTCTGGAGCTAATAAATCCTTTGTGGATGATAAGTTCTGTGAGTTGTTAAAATTGCCTGTTAAAACCTTGAATGTGAAATATGAAGTAGAACTAGCTGATGGGACTATGGGAACAGTCTCAGCTGTTTTAGATGGATGTGTTATATCCATTAGGAATCACTCATTTCCTTTATCCATGTTACCCTTTAAACTAGCTGGTTTCGACGTAGTGTTGGGTATGGATTGGTTATCGCATAACCAAGCCCAAATTGTGTGCAACAAGAAACAAGTGGTAATCAAGACTCCGTCTGGAGAACCGCTTACCATTCAGGGAGATACTCGACATGGATTGCCTGCACAAGTATCTATGCTAAAGGCATCCAGATGTTTGAAGAAAGGATGTGTTATTTATATGGCACAGGTGTCTATCGGAGAGGAGAAACCCAAGATTGAAGACATCCCAGTCATCTCTGACTATCCTGAAGTTTTCCCGGAAGAACTGCCTGGTTTGCCACCAGATAGGCAAGTGGAATTCAGTATCGACATCATTCCAGGAGCCGCGCCTATTGCGAGAGCACCTTATAGATTGGCACCCACGGAAATGAAAGAATTAAGGACACAGCTAGATGATCTGCTAGCCAAAGGTTTTGTTAGACCAAGTTCATCTCCTTGGGGAGCACCAATCCTGTTCGTCAAGAAGAAATAGGGTTCGATGCGTCTATGCATCGATTACCGTGAGCTGAATAAAGTTACAATCAAGAATAGGTATCCTTTGCCCAGGATCGACGATCTGTTCGATCAGTTGCAAGGAGCGAGCTACTTTTCCAAGATTGATCTAAGGTCAGGCTACCATCAATTGAAGGTCAAAGACGAAGATGTGCACAAGACCGCATTCAGGACTCGATATGGTCATTTCGAGTTCCTGGTGATGCCTTTTGGGCTCCCTAATGCACCTGCCGCATTCATGGATGTCATTAATCGCGTTTGTAAGCCGTATTTGGATAAATTTGTCATTGTCCTCATCGATGACATCCTCATCTACTCAAAGAGCCAAGCTGACCACGAGAAACATCTTCGATGTATTCTTAAACTACTTCATCAAGAAAAGCTTTATGCCAAATTCTCTAAATGTGAATTTTGGCTACGAGAAGTCCAGTACCTTGGACATGTAGTCAGCGAGCATGGTATCCAAGTGGATCCTGCCAAAGTTGAAGCCATCATGAATTGGCAGGAGCCGAAGACGCCTACGGAGATTCGCAGTTTCCTAGGTCTAGCAGGATACTACAGACGCTTCATCGAGAATTTCTCAAGAATTGTTGCACCCCTAACTTCTTTAACTAGAAAGAGTATAAAGTTTAATTGGGGCCCTAAGCAGCAAGAAGCTTTTGATATCCTCAAACAGAAGCTGAGCAATGCTCCAGTGTTGACATTGCCAGAAGGAATGGAAGAATTTGTCGCATATTGTGATGCATCGCACACCGGTATGGGTTGTGTGCTTATGCAGAGGGGCAAGGTGATTGCCTATGCGTCACGACAATTAAAAGTGCATGAAAAGAATTACACCACCCATGACTTGGAGTTGGGTGCCGTTGTATTTGCACTAAAGCTTTGGAGACATTACTTGTATGGCATTAAATTTGTGATCTATTCTGATCACAAAAGCCTTCAGCACCTGTTCAATTAGAAAGATTTGAATATGAGCAGCGACGCTGGATGGAAACTCTGAACGATTATGACTGTGAAATAAGATATCATCCAGGCAAGGCAAACGTAGTCGCAGACGCCTTGAGCAGAAAAGAAAGAGAGAAACCAATAAGGATCAATGCCAAGAGCATTGAAATCAAGAACGGTCTGAATGAGAGATTGTTAGCTGCACAGAAGGAAGCTGTGTTAGAAGCGAACTATCCTAACGAAAAGCTAGGAGTAACTGAAGAGCAGTTATCCTATGGCAAAGATGGAATTCTGAGATTGAATGGAAGGATATGGGTTCCTGTTTATGGAGGTCTTCGTGACGTTATCCTTCAGGAAGCCCACAGTTCCCGATATTCCGTTCATCCTGGAGCTAATGTACCAGGACTTGAAAGCAAACTATTGGTGGATAGGCTTGAAGAAGTCTATAGCCACCTACGTAGCAAAGTGTTTGACTTGTGCGCAAGTAAAAGCTGAACATCAAAAGCCGTCAGGCTTGCTACAACAGCCTGAACTTCCCGAGTGGAAATGGGAAATGGTGACGATGGATTTCATCACCAAGTTGCCAAAGACAAAGAAGGGAAACGATACAATATGGGTAATAGTTGATAGACTGACTAGGTCAGCACATTTCCTACCCATAAAGGAGACTCATAGCTCCGATATACTAGCCCAGTTGTTTGTAGATAAGATTGTAGCCCTTCATGGCGTGCCTGTGTCTATCATCTCTGATAGAGATACCAGATACACGTCACACTTTTGGAAAAGTTTCCAACAATCTTTGGGCACACGTTTGAACTTCAGTACGGCTTACCAACCTCAGACAGATGGACAGAGTGAGAGTACAATCCAAACGTTGGAAGACATGCTTCGTGTATGTGCGATCGACTTAGGTGGTAGTTGGGATAACCACCTACCCTTGGTCGAGTTCTCCTATAAAAACAGCTACCATACGAGCCTTAAGGCTGCACCTTTTGAAGCCCTATATGGTAGAAAGTGTAGAACGCCCGTTTGTTGGGCAGAAGTGGGAGATGTCCAGATGACAGAACCTGATATAATATTTGAAACAACGGACAAGATTGTCCAAATTCGCGATCGATTGAAAGCTGCCCGAGACAGGTAGAAGAGCTACGCAGATTTGAAGCGTAAGCCTTTCAATTTTGAAGTAGGCGACAAGGTATTGCTTAAGGTATCACCCTGGAAGGGGGTGATGCGATTCGGTAAGAAAGGCAAGTTAAGCCCGAGATATATTTGACCCTTCGAAGTATCGAACGTGTCGGATCGGTTGCCTACAAGCTAAACTTACCAGAGGAGCTCAGTGGTATCCACAATGTGTTTCACATCTGTAACTTGAAGAAGTGTTTCGCTGATGAATCACTCGTTATACCGCATACAGATGTACACATCGATGAGAGCTTAAAGTTCGTTGAAAAACCTGTGTCGATCGAGGATCGACAGGTTAAGAAACTTCGCAGGAAGTATGTACCTATCGTGAAGGTAAAATAGGATGCCCGTAGAGGTCCCGAGTACACGTGGGAGGTAGAGTCCACGATGAAAGAAAAGTACCCTCATTTATTTCAATAAATCTCGAGGTCGAGATTTCTTTAAGGGGGTGAGGATGTAACACCTCGAAATTTTGTGTCCAATAATGTATTAACACGTGTCATAAGTTTACACGTGGTATTAAATATTAAATAAGGACTAATGTTGACAAACATTGAAAGTATGTGAATCCGAGGGTTCAAAATGTCAACGAGGGATAAATATATTGTACAGTAACCCTAAATGATGCTCGTACCCTAAAACGAATGAATCATGGATCGTACAGGACGAAATGCGGAAGAAAGTGAGAGATTACAAACTACAGGGGTTAAATGTGTCAACATGTTTAAGTTATACCTCTGAGTGACCCTTTAACAAACCCGAGACTTTGTAACAGTAAATTACGCTCACTAGAATGTACGGTATAAATTTCGCAAGGTTCCGTCTTAAAACGAGAAAGTTATGATCAAATTCGTATGCGAGGGGTTAAAGGCGTCAAACATTGAAAGTTATGACTTTTCAGGTAATAATAAATTAACCAAGGGTTAATAAGTTGGGTAAAAGCCACGGGGCCCTTATACGTAAATTAACGAGGCCCAAAACGCAAAGTTACCCCTTCGAATCGCCAAAGGCCAGTGCAATAATTAAAAAGATTTGAAAATCTTGAAAAACAGGTCTCAGACGGGCCGCGTTAAGGAAACAAAGGATCTTACGCGGGCCGCGCGGACAGTATAGATACGGGCTCTGACATAAGCATTCAGGCGACCCGCGTAAGAGTTGATGTATCATTTACGCGGGCCGCGTCAATGCCCCAGATGCAGAAAACGTGGACAAAAGCACTGTTGAGTGTTTTAACCGACCTTAGAGCCAATTATGAGAGCATGGGCGCCCCCTAAACGTCCCCTAGCACTCAGGGACACTTGGTGATCATCCAAGAACACTTGTAGCCTTAGTTGTCAATGATCTAAGGTGTGAAGTTTACTATAAAAGGGCATTTAGTGCACCATTGTTCTTCACACCTTCAAACAACACTTCTGATCATTTCTGGAGCTCAAGTGCCTTCAATACTCATCCCTGGTCGTGCATAGGACTCTTGTAAGTGTGCTCCACCCTTTCTTGGTTTAGTTTTGCTTAGTTATAGCTTAAAAGTCAATCCGTCGTAATTAACGATTGACTTAGCGGTTAATCACAAATGGTCCAGCGATTAGCCGAATCAAAGGTAGTTATATGTTGGTAATCATGTGGGCTTTAAACCCTTAAAAGGGCACCCTCTGATTCCCACTCTAACTAGTCCAAATGTCGAGTCAAACTTGCTTAGAAAAAGTCAACAGAATGCTAACTTTCGATTTTATGCATAATCAGTAATGTAGATGGCCTGTAACCTGTTTTGACACTCATAAAACATGATAATAAGTATTATAAATGGTCTAAGCTTGTTTGATCCGACCATTTACTGTTTTGACCCGGTTCGGAACCGAAAGTCGCAAAACTTTGACTTTTGCTTTGACTTCAGTTCTGACCCGTTATGGTATGATTTAGATATGCCTTAGGACTCTCTTAGGACCAGGTTACATGATGGTATAACCCTCTGTGACCGGTTCGTTGTTTGTCCGAGTCTTTCACACATTTCCGTTAAAAGCTCAAAAGTTGACCATAACGTCCTTTTTACTTTAAAACAAGAATTTCGGATATGTGAAAGGACAATAACCTTAGTTACTGATTTCTAAGCATGTCCCTAAAATTTCACGTCAATCCGAGGTCTAGAATAGGAGTTATGCTAAATAGCGCAATTACGGAAACTTTAGTAATTAAACAGCGCAATTAGCATAAAGCCTATCTAAACCCAAATTTCGACACCAAACCTTTTACACACTGATGTGAAATAATATTTTGAGATTTTTAAATATTTTTAATTATTTTTAACCTGCTCATAACCTGCGGTTATGGCATCGATTCGGTAAATACCGAATATAGCCTTTTCGGACATAACTTGAGTTCTACATGGTATTTTGACCCGATTCCAGTTGCTACTGACTTTAAATAATACATAGAGTATTTCGGACTTTATAAACTGTTCGGGAAACTCAGATTTCCTGTAGAACTTGGAAACCTCTTTTATATTCTTTAAAATGACCGAAATACCCCTACGGGGCGTAGTTTGGGATTAAACTCATTATGGGCATAATGGAAGGTATCCTACTAATACCACAACCTCTTTAAAGCATATTAACTTAGGAAACTTGTGTAAGACTCTTACGGTTACCTGTTACGCCTTTTACGCGCACGGTTCGGTTTATGTAACTAGTTTACATAAATTAGCCGAAACGGGTCAAACCTTATCGTTTTTACTTCAAAATCCAGAGTGTGGTTATATTACCCATATAAAACAAGTCCTCAAACTTGTTGGGCCCAAACCACATTCCATTCCCGGTTTTCGCCTTTCACGCGATTAAACCGTAATTATCCTTTGAAACTGACCGGTCTAAGCTAAGGCTAAATTAAAGACCCGTTAGGATTCTAATAGGTTATTTTAAACCTTCGTTCCAGAATAGGAGACCAGTAAAAGATACTTGCATTTGTTTATTGAGGTTATTACTTGCTCAGGTAAATACTTTTAACTTATTTTCCGTTATACGGGCTTGGGTTACGGTATGTAAAATACCGCTTGGTCGGGCAATTGACCCCAACTCATTAGTAGTTGGGTATTATCAATGTGACCCGTTTAAAAATTTGTTTTGTTGGCTTTACGCCTTTAGGAGCTTAATGACCATGTCCCGGATATCCTTTGCATCATTTTACGAAATGGCCACGACCTCGACACGCGGGTGTAGGCGTACACCCGACAATGTGTCTATATTATAAAGGTATAACCGTTGGTTTTCCCGCCACGGCTTTATGCTTTGTGGCGTGTCTATTAACCTTAAACCCGGCACGACCCGGGCGACTGAACGCATAGTGAACATGTAATTCTTTTACAAGATTTAATTGATTAATTATCCCAAGTTATAAAGAGTTTGTGCCTTATGCATTCAAATCAATTTTATTAAACCTTTTACAAAAGTGTCAGTTGAATGTATTTACCAGTGTAAACTGACGTATTTTCCCCAAAAAGATTAAATGCAGGTTCTGTACGAAATAGGCTGGCCACTCCTTAGCATCATTAGAGTCTCGCAAGCTTGGGATGCTACTATCTGTTGAACAATATTTCTATTTTATTTTGATCCCCTGTGGATTTATTCGACTACTTGTGATAATTGGATATTACATTCGATAGGTGAAATATATCTATCTTTATGCTTCCGCTGTGCATTTAAATACTGTGTGGTTTGACTATATTGTTGCCAACTACGTCACGGTAATCCCCCACCGGGCCCACCGGTGAAACACGTGGAAATCGGGGTGTGACAGTATACCTTATGAAAGAAAAATCGAAAGCTTTCAGCAAGTTCAAAGAATTCAAAAGTGAAGTTGAACAAGAAACAAAGTGTCTAGTAGGGTGTTTAAGGTCAGACAATGGTGGAGAGTATACGTCAAAGGGGTTTGATACATACCTGAAACAATGCAAGATCAAAAGACAATTGACGTGTCCGAACACTCCTCAACAAAACGGAGTTTCGGAGAGAAAGAATAGGCACTTAACTGAATTGATGGGTAGCATGATACACAGTAAGAATATGCCTGGATGTTTCTGGGTAGAAGCGATGCAGACAATGGCTTATGTGAGTAATCGGATTCCACAGCAGAATATGAAGTATATCTCACTATACGAAAAGCTATTTCGAGTAAAACCGAATGTAAGTCATTTTCGAGTTTTCGGGTGTGTGTGTTATATATTTATTCCAAGGAATCAAAGGCTCAAACTCGGGAAAAAGGCTATTAGATGTATTTTCGTTGGTTACCACAATCAAAGAAAATGGTAGCGATGCTGTGATCCGACAAATGGTAAGTGTTATGTGTCGAGGAGCGTGAAGTTTTATGAAGTGCCATCATGGTGGTCTTCAAGTCATGAAGCTCTACCAGATACTCAAAATCTAAAAGAAGAATTAGACAACGTGGTGAATCTCGGTTGGGTTGAAACTGAAGCTGAAGAAGTATATGTTGAAAATCTCGAACCAAGCGGTGAATCATCGGGGTCCAGGTCTAGGGTTGCTCCATGGCAAACTGGAGTGAGTCCAACATCACAAGTCCAAACGGGAGGAGATGAGCCAGTTGTCAGACGATCAAGTCATTCTAAGTAATCGAACCCGAGGTACGCTAATGTTGCCTTAGTAGCTAAAAAGTGTGAAGTTGAACCAGAAACGTTTGAACAAGCTTATAAGAAGGAGCATTGGAATGAAGCTATGTCGAACGAGATAGATGCACTGATCAAAAATCAAACAAACTTGGGAACTCATCCCTCAGTTTAAAGGTGTCAAGCCAGTTTCTTGCAAGTGGGTCTACAAGATTAAAAGAAAAGCAGATGGATCGGTAGAAAGGTACAAAGCACGTTTGGTAGCTTGAGGGTTTTTTCGCAACAATATGGGCTCGAATTTGAAGATACCTTCAGTCCGGTGGCCAAGCTTACTACCGTTCGAGTATTACTTGCCATATCATCCAACAAAAGATGGGATTTGTGGCAAATGGATGTAAGCAATGCTTTCTTATATGGCGAAATAGATCATGTAATCTACATGGAGCAGCCGAAAGGTTTTGTGAGCTCAGAATATCCAAACCATGTTTGTAAATTAAATAAAGTGTAGTACGGTTTAAAACAATCGCCAAGAGCATGGTTTGGTAAGATTGGAGAATTTCTAGAGCATCATGGGTTCATATCTACTATGGCGGATACTAGTTTGTTTGTACCAACTAACGGGAATAAGGTGGCCATTGTTCTTGTTTATGTGGACGACTTGATTATTACCGGAGACTCGGTTGATGAAATTAAACAGTTGAAATAAAATCTATGTGTTAGATTTCATATGAAGGATCTTGGACACTTAAAACACTTTCTTGGTTTGGAGCTGAAATATGAATCGAAGGGAATTTTGTTACATCAAAACAAGTATCTTGTAGAGGTTTTAAGTAAATTTGGTATGGCTGAGTATAAGCCAATAGCAACACCAATGGATGAGAATTTACAGTTACGAGCAGAAGATGGAAAGGAACTTGAAGATTCAACAATGTATCGGAAGATTATGGGTAGCTTGATTTATCTCACTTTGACGAGACCCGATATTTCATACGGTGTGGGAATTCTCAGCAGGTTCATGCAACATCCTAGGAAGCCACATCTCGATGCGGTAAGACGTGTGGTTCGATATGTGAAAGGGAATCCAAGCTATGGTGTTTTATTTGAGAGGGAGTCCAAGATCGAGTTAACCGGGTATTGTGATGATGATTATGCTTGTGATTTAGATACCTGGCGCTCAACAAGTGGTTATATGTTTATAATTGGTATTGGAGCGGTCTCTTGGTGTAGTAAAAGACAGCCTATTCTTTCTTTGTCAACAACTGAAGCGAAGTACCGTGCAGCCGCATTAGCAGCCCAGGAATGTAGATGGTTGGTAAGATTATTAAAGGAGCTGAATCAAGAGATAGAGAATAAAGTCGTAGTGTATGGAGATAATATTTTGTCCATTCGTTGTTTGGCTGAAAATCCAATGTTTCATGCTCGTTCTAAACATATTGAAGTGCATTACCATTACATTCGAGAGAAGGTACTAAATGGATAGGTTGATATGAAGTACATAAATACTGAAGACCAACTAGCCGATATGCTAAAAAGGGTTGTTAAGGAAGAAGATGACAAAGTTCTGGGAAGGCTTTGGAATGGCTAGCGCAAGAGTTGAGAGGGAGTATTGAACGATAAGCAACACTTTCGGATAAGGGAGGATTGGTCATGATCTCATAGGGGTGGTTGGAGGAGATCTAGGAATAATAGTAATAATTAGTAGAAAATGTTTGTTGAAGATTATAATTAACTCAGTAGGTTTTATTATTATTGGTTAAATATTCTAGCTAAATTCAAATAAGTGTCCTAGTTTAGTTAGAATAAGTTAAGTCTTTGCAAAGGTATTATATAAACCCATTCTTAGAAGTCAGTGTTATCATTCATTCAAGGGTGTCTTGTGTTATTTGTGAGTCGAATTTAATAAAGAAAAGAGTCGTTCTTGTTCGGAGCAAATTCGTGTGTCGAGTGCAAACTTCAGGTTTTGATTTCACTTGTTATCAGTTCAACAGAAGTCCTACATTTATAGGTTGTCGGGTTAGTTGTCTTACCTCGTCGTGTTGTTTCAAGCTGCATGTAGCATTCATATACCCAGGTTCACTGCAGTAGTAATAGCTTCTTTGATTTGAACGTTCCTTCCTTTTCTTTCATTTCATCTTTTCATTTAAGCAATGTTGGCATGGCTTTATTTTGCTTGATCTTGATATGATTGTGTGTCTTCTTCAATGGTTCCGGATCATCTGAGATTTGCTCTGATACCACTATGTTAGCGGCAGCAGATTGACAAACTTACACACTCTCGTATATGACCACTCAATAATAACAAAGAGCAACCGCAACAACTTGATTATGAAATGAAATGTAATCACACAAACGAAAGGATAATCAAATAAATTATTAAACTGAAATTATCTTGGTGATTATCAACGATGCATAATGATTCATATCCATATACATAATATGATAACGGTTAATGGTGGTTGTTAGGTTGTTACTTTTGGCACCACAAATAACCGTTTGAATCAGTATGATCATATCGCCCTTAACCACCAAAATATAACCTTATTCCGTCCAAAATAATAATTAATAACATAGCATATGTTCAAACGATAATAATCTAATTAGTCTAAAAAATAATAAAGTTTAACATCCTCCAACTGTAAAAAAATTTACATGATATAAATTAGCAACAACTTGATGCTTTGAGGTGTTGTACCCCATCTTTTGGGAGTTTTTCAAAAAAAAGTTGATATTTCACTTTAAACCCAAAACTACTTGATCACATAACCTGTTTGTTTCCTCTCATAACTCTCACAAAGTTTCAAATCAGCAGCCGCGATTAGGGTTTTCTCCCTTCGAATCCAATCAAACAATCAAATATCAAAGGTATATCTTCATCGAATAATTCTCTGATTTCCTGTTAAGTTCTTCGATTGGATTGTAAACAACATCTTCATCTTATCAGCCTTTTCGTTGATCATCAATAGTTTTGTTTATACATACGGACTTTGTTACTGATTTTGTCATTCCAATCTGTCAATCTTTGATTTCATGGTTCACTGATCTTCATTCTTTTATACCTAGTGTTTCTTGCTATTCGACCTGTATCCTTCTCTTACACATAAATGTTGTCTCCAACAAGGTATGAATTTGATATTCATATATTATTCTGATTTTTACCTCCGTGTATAAGATTTTGTTTTTATATCGTGAAAATATTTGATCGATTGTATCGCATTTAGGGTTTTAAACGTTGATGTAATTTGAGATGATTTTGTCTTTAGAATGTTTTCCATATCTGATATTATTAATAGTTTAATTTTTTTACAGGATTTTTATGGCGTTTGAATGATATATTATTCTAATTTTTACCTCCGTGTATTAGATTTTGTTTTTATTTCGCGAAAATATTTGGTCGATTGTATCGCAATTAAACATTCATGTTTGTTTCAATAATGTTGTTTATTGCAATTTTGATGGTTTGGTATCCATATTGTTCTTGATTTGATGTTGTGATAGCCTCTTTTCCAATCAAATAATAGAAGATCCAAGGTATATGTTCATCAAATAAAATTGTTTGTTTATTGTTGAATCTTAATCTTGATTTATTTGTTTCTATTTGGTTTTCGTCATTCCTTCGATTTCTAATTCATATCACTCGAAATCTTCAATAACAAGGTACGACTCGGATTTGTTACTATTAACATGTAGATGTTCTTTATCTTAAACATTATGTTGATTTTGTGATGTATATTGTCTGATTTGTATCCATTCGTATCTAGGGTTTCATCATCTTCGAGCATATATCTTTATGGCTAATCTAACGGCATCATTACCAAGGTACGAAATTAGTGTTTATCTAAATTGTTTTTACTTGATATCCATCTATTGTTCTAACATGTTTTATTGTATTTGTGTTTTTTTGATTTTGATATGTTTCGTGTCTAGGTTTTTTACGTCTTGGAGCACAAATCTTTGATTCTGTTCTAATGGCTTCATCACCAAGGTATAAGATCTATTAGTGAATGATTTTTCGTGTTAATGTTGTTTTTTGCGTAAGAATTTGATATTGTGATTGATCATCAGATTATGATTGTTGTGTTTGTAATTTTTTGTTAGGCTAGATAAATTTGTGGAAATTTAGAAGTATTTGGTTGTTTTTTATTTCATTATATTGTCGAATCTTTGCTCCACCTTTCTATTGTTTTGTTTGAAGATTGATTGAATATCATATGTGTTTTTGGAGTTTAACGGTTTGATCCTTGATGTTTGACAATTGAATTTCGGATCATGATAACTGTTCGGTGCTATCCATCCGTTTGTTGCAAAATTATTATTGTTAATTGTTATTTCCTTATTTAGAGGATAGATAATAACTTGATTTTAAATTCAAAATTTTGATTTAGAGGATAATATGGAAGTAAACGATTTGGAGTTAATAACATTAATTGGATTTCCTTTTTAGGTGGGTTCAATGTACCTAGACATGTTAGTGGTTTAAAATTTAAAATTTTATATATAATTTTGATTAAATTCTTCCAACATATTATAGTAATTTTAAATTTAAATTATATTTAACTTATTTTTAAATAAAGTTACCTGAAATAGAAGTTGACTACATTCATTTTTTATAATTGCTAATTATCCTAATTTTTAATAACCTTTAATCAACAATTATTGGTTTCTATATAACTAATTAGATTCAAATTATTCAACAATCATATTAAAAACATTTATTAGTTGTTACCATATATGCTTTAAATCATTAAAATAATAGATACGGAATTAACTTTTGAACTTTCAGTATATTTTAGATGATTATGTCCCTCAAGATGCTAGCATTGGTATGTTTTCTAATATCGTTTTAATTATTAGAAGTCTGTTTTAAGAATAGATTAATATTCTTAAAAAACGTCAAAAAATGTGTTTTTAATATTTTTGGCTGATAATTTCCTTATTTAGAGGATAAATAATAACTTGATTTACAATTCAAAATTTTGATTTGAAGGATATTATGGAAGTAAACGATTTGGAGTTAATAACATTAATTGGATTTCCTTTTTACTTTGGTTCAATGTACCTAGACATGTTATTGGTTTAAAATTTAAAATTTTATATATAATTTTAATTAAATTCTTTCAACATATTATAGTAATTTTAAATTTAAATTATATTTAACTTATTTTTAAATAAAGTTATCTGATATAGAAGTTGACTACATTCATTTTTTATAATTGCTAATTATCCTAATTTATAATAACCTCTAATCAACAATCATTAAAATAATAGATACAGAATTGACTTTTGAACTTCAGTGTATTTTAGATGATTATGTCCATCAATATGCTAGCATTGGTAAGTTTTCTAATATCATTTTAGTTATTAGAAGTCTATTTTAACAATATATTAATATTATTAAAAACCGACAAAAATGTTTTTTTAATATTTTTGGCTGATAATTTCCTTATTTAGAAGATAGATAATAACTTGATTTTAAATTCAAAATTTGGATTTGGAGGATAATATGGAAGTACACGATTTGAAGTTAATAACATTAATTGAATTTCCTTTTTACTTTGGTTCAATGTATCTAGACATGTTATTGGTTTAAAATTTAAAATTTTATATATAATTTTGTTTAAATTCTTCCAACATATTATAGTAATTTTAAATTTAAATTGTATTTAACTTATTTTTAAATAAAGTTACCTGAAATAGAAGTTGATTGCATTTATTTTTTTATAATTTCTAATTATTCTAATTTTTAATAACCTCTAATCAACAATTATTGTTTTCTATATTTTAATAACCTCTAATCAACAATTATTGGTTTCTATATAATTAATTAGATTCAAATTATTCAACAATCATATTAAAAACATTTATTGGTTGTTACCATATATGCTTTAAATCATTAGATACGGAATTGACTTTTGAACTTTCAGTGTATTTTAGATGATTATGTCCCTCTCAACCTGAGCGGTGTTGTGGCTTCCGGTATATATACTGTTGACGAGGTAACTTGAACGATTTTTTTTGTATTCATGAATGTATAATGGTCTATTAACTCCAATACATGTACATTAATGTTTGTCATAATCTTAGGACAACAATAGAGAAGAGCATGGGATCTACTCCACATTGGGCATGGCTTTTGTTTCACATGCAACTTCTAACTTCTCTGCTGTTGCAGAATCATCAGTATTGGTGGAACTCACCCATTAGTTAAAAATATAAGTTTTAGATTTACTCCAAATAGATAAACACAACTTGAAGTATTTAAATTCATATTTTAGCTCCTTTATACTTTATTTCTTTTATAAATATTTACTACTTGAGCAGTCCATGAAAGTAGGAAATTTTGTAAAAATGAAAGAAGAACTTGATTCCGAGTTTGGATATTTTTTATGTATAAAAATTGTAGAATTATCTCTAGCTACAAATCTATGCTTTTCTAATTTGGTTTGTTTGAAATTAATTTGGTTTGTTTATTGTAAAATGCTTTTTAGTGGCAAAGTGTAACGAACAAAGGCAATGATGTGGAGCAGTGTATGTCACACGTGAGCTTCAAGTCAACTTACCTAATATATAATTAGTGATTAGAAGAAATGCAATGATTAATTAGCAAGGAATGATTAGCAACCTCATTATACTTTCAAAAAAGGTAATTTATAATTCTTTTGTGTTTCATATCTTCTCTTAATTTGAAATTCAACCTTATTATCTAGGTATCTGTGTGTGGTTTAAGATGTTTCAACCTCATTATACTTAGGGTTAGTTTTGAGAAAGATGTGGACAAGACAGAGTCAATGTGGAAGATACAACATCGACATGCTGCTGATAATATTTAAGCCATATACGATGACATGGGTGTATTATTTTTAAAGGTTAGCACTATAAATTTTTTATTGCACGTATACATCATCACAAGCACTTTTGCTTGCTTAGAGAAAATATTACCATGGATTTTGTTATCATATAATTTGTCGGTGCATCAAAATTCTTTTTTGTTTGTAGAAGGAAAAGCAACATCCCGGGTGTATCTAAGTCTCTTAATCTATCCATGTGAGTTCACGTTACATATTGTCTATTTTCTTAGATTCAAGAATTAAAGCCTATTAGTGTGAAAATTTGGGATTTCATCTTTTGTATTAGGGTGAATCACTTCAAGTCATGTATCCCGAGTTGTTTTAGGTGCAGCCTCCCTCCTCCCCCCCCCCTCCCTCTGATTTTGTGATATATATTATTTTAATGTTTTTACATCATTGTTCCAACATAAATTGATGGTTCTTTGTTTAAAGTTGAATTGAAGATAACCTCTTTCTTTTTTCATTTGATAAGCAGAACCACTTTATTTTCAAGTCTTCAAGTCGAATATCATTAGCCCACTATAAATGCATAGAGGTGGAAGTCTTGACCCAAGTGGTTAATTTGAGTTTTCTATTTCTCACCAATTGGTTAAACGGGTAATCTCATAAAAAATAGTTAAAAACTGGGCTATGTTTCTTTGTTCTCTGATGCCTAACATGAAAACGTTATTTTATAGGAATTTCTGACCACGAACTGGGATGACAAGAGTTGTATAACTAACATTACAATTCGGCTTACTAATATCACTGTCCATAATAGCTTTCTTATTTTCTCCGTGCCCAAAACTAAAAATAATCAATGGCCATCTTCTTCGAATCTGATTATCATCTTCGTCTCCAAGGTATGAATTTGTCTATTAATCCATTTTTTCTTTATTTTGTTAAGTTTTATCGATAATCGTACGATATTTGTTTGTTGTATCTCGCAGCTGTTCATCTAGCCGTTGCTAGCTTCTACATACTTTTGTGGATTTCTACCAAGAAACTTGAATCTGATGTTGTTACAACCTCTTTAATTCTTGCTAAAATGTCACATTTTGAGTGATGTGTCTCATTGTCAAGTTATATAAGGATATATATATGCTTAAATATGACACCTGAAGTGTCATACTCCCTGAATGTCATTATCAAGTTATAAAAGGTCTCATTGAGTGTCATAAAGTTTAATATTATACACACCGCTTTCAGATCTCATAAGGTACGTGTTCTTAAATCAGTATACATTTTCTGTATTTTAGTTACTATGAAATGCGTGTTTGCTATAGTTGTTATTTATATGTCTTACTTTCAAATGTTGTCATTTTTTAGCTTTTTTTAACGATAATACCATTTTGTTGTTTATTACTTGGTGAACTAATAACGACTGTCGAATAAACAAAACTAAAGTGTTTTACTTAACATCTGTTCATACTTTTGTTATGTGATAGATTATTTCACAAGAAGATAAGATATATGTCACACCCCAACCAATGGCGGAAACATCGGGATGAGACGAAGTGTGAAGATTGCTAGAGTCATCATAACGCTATTTGTGACAATATTTAATAAACCGATTTCATTTCATAATTCTTTTGTCAACATTACAAAGAAATCAAATAACATCAAGTTCAAAGGAAATACAATACAACATAATCAACATTGATACAACGATTAAACCTAAACGTCTATATGTGTATCTAGGCATCAACGCTACTTCATTTCATAGCATCATCGTCCTCAACCTGTAACATGTTTAAAATAAAGTTCAATGCAAAAGCAAAGGCGAGTATACAGGTTTGATACGTACATAGCAAAAGATAAGTTTGAACAATTCCTCATAGCAAGCATGTGATTCAAGATAAACATTTAAACATGGCATGTGTCTAACATATCAAACCAAGAAAACGCAATATGCTCATGACATAACCGATGATAAAGGGCGGGTCGTTAATCCTATAGCGCTACATATGTCACGGTTTGGCTCGTACGAAGTTAATGATAAGTTCAACACATAAGAATCACCCAAGTTTAAAGTATCAAGCCATCACGTATACAAGCATGTTATAGGAATGTTCATGTGTTTAAGCAAAATGTTCATGTGTAAGTTTGTTGATAGATAAAACATGTTACACCCCAAAAGTGATAAAAGTAAAAGGGGAATACGAGTATACTCACAAAGTTTGCATATGTTTTCCGATTATCCAATGTGACAAAGTTGCCGAGGTTGGAAGGTTGAATGCGTAAGGGTTTAAGTTCAAGCATGTTTAGAGTCGAGATTTGGAATGAAAGTGACATGAAAATATTATATCAAAATATTCATCTTCACATATAACACTTGTATGACACTTGGTAACCTCATGGGTTATAATGATTTTATGAGTTGAACACCCATAAGAATCATAACAAGTTTAGGTCCTTAAATAATAACCTACTACTTTGACAAATGAATATGATTTCAACATCAAAGATTCGAGTGTACATAGATAGTATGTAGGTCGTATATTATACACATATTATTAAGTCCAAATGTTCAAGTATTCAAGTAAGAGGTAGAAGATTACATCTTCATTTAGGTACCTCAAGTTGAGTCATGGGTGTCATGGATGGGGTAGGAAGACAAGGCTTCCATTTAGGTACCCCTTTGATGTTCACCACTACACTTGATGTAAAAACAACCAAGGAGGGTCATGAACTAAGGTCTTTACATGTATGTAAAGTAAACTAACTAATAGAAATCATCAAATCATGTGAGGATTGTATGTTTGGACAACCCAAGTTGTTCCATAATCACTCATGTATCAAAGACTATGTTTGACATGATTTGTGGGTTGAAACCCTAGACAAAACACCAAGTTTATGAGGTTTAATCCTCTGATTTCAAATGTCTCAACCTTGTTTTTTAAGCTTAACCAACCATGGGATAAGTTGTAAGCATTAGGACATAGGCATGAGATGTGTTAGACACAAGTTGCATAGGTTTAACCAAGTTTTGAAGAACATAAAAATCAAACAGAAAGTTTATGGACTATTTCGGGGCATTTCCAGGTCTGATTTCTCCAAGGAGAAGTCTAGGAATCGAACCCCATGATTATCCAAGCAAGTAGGAAAAAGAATCAAGTGAATCGGATAATAATTGAGTGAGTTATGCTCATTTTCGTGAAGGGGTGTCAATCTGCTCGAACCCTTGCTTTCAGCTACGGTTTGGAGGATGTTTTGAGAGTTTTTAGTGTTGCAAAAGTGGTAGGGAGGCTGGTTATAAGTGGTATTTATAGGGGGAAGGATTAGGGTTTCAATGGGTTAGGCTTTGGAAGTGTTTAGAATGGGTTAAACCTTGAAACTAGCCCACAAAACCCAACTATATGGGGCTGAATTTTGCTGAATTGGGCTGCCATATTTCTTTATTTTTTTTATATTTAAAACATTATAATGAGTAATTTTGTTAATTAAGTTGTAATAATATGCAACAATGTTTCCCCTAACTTGTAACAAGGTAAAATATGGAATAAAACATGATTTAACTAGGTAAAAAGTGTAATGTACAAGTATGTAACATGTTTGTAAGTGACAAGTATATGTCACATATTAGATGATTAACCGTTGTATAAATAAGCATATTATTAGGGGTTTTTAAGTATCAACAATTTAAGGACAAGCATGGACATGCATCGTGAATAAGTATCGTATAAGTATGAATTACAAATAAGGATTCGATGTACAATGAATTCGAACGTATGAACATGTATGAATATGTAGATGGTGAATTTAAAGAAATACGAATTTTATTTATGATCCAAGTCTCGGATTTTACAACGGAAAGACGACTACAATAATACAAGATTTCCAAAAATAGCATTACAAGGCGAGCTTTCTAATTATGGAAAGTATGAAAAAGCAGGGCGTTACAGTCTCCCCTCCTTTAGGAAATTTCGTCCCGAAATTTATTCAAGAGGAAGACCTTGGAGAAAAAGCATTTTGGCTAAAAGAATCGAGACTTGGGAGTTTTGAAACGTTTAGAAAAGTACGAAATTTTGAAGAACGATAGGATAGGAATTTGTTTGACTAAAATGAGTTGAGGCGTTTAAGCATAGGTAAAAACGTGTATGCGTGCGCATAGGCAAAGGAGTTTAAATAAGTTTGAATGTCCCAGAATGGAGAGGTATTTTTAAAATATGATATCCAAGAAGTATAACTTTCGTATAATGCGTTTAGTATTTTGATGAAAAGTGTGGTAGTTTGCATGGGGAGTTTAAAGGATAGTATAAAAATCACATTTTCGTAAAAATTGTTTATTGAGAGTAACGAAAAGATTTGGTACTTTGAATAAAGCGTTAAAGGTATACTAAGTACATTTACATAAGAATAAAGAATAGGAAGACGGTTTTAAAGGTAATGAGACAAGTTAGGATTTGAATGTTTAAACAAGCTTGATTGCGAACGGGGTTCATATGAAAGAAAGGATAATGGAGAACAATAGGAGTATGGGGTGAACAATTGACACTAAACGATGCAAGTATATGAATGATATAAGTATTAGATAGTTGAAAGTAGCGTGTTAAAGATGAAGTCTCGTCATGGATAATCAGACAAAATGCGTTTGTGAGTTGTTTAAAGCTTGTATTAGGTCTAAGAGGTCTGTAAAACACTGGATTTCTCATGGCACGTTTTACGAAAGTTTGGTAACATGGTGAAAACACTTATATATAGGAAGTACCAGCGGCATATCCACCATGTTTTCACCATGTTACGCCCGTTTCGTCTTCGGTGTCATGTTACGTTCCCTGTCTTACCATACGCAGTAGCACACTCTATGGTTCTCATACGCCTATCACTATAATCCCGTGTGCACCCGCGATTATTTTGATCGTCGCATGATCTGCACAGCTTGTACTAGTTGTGTATGAATCCGGGTATACATAAAAAATTTAGAATGTGCACATGTAAGAATGTAGTATGTAAGCAAGTCCATGCTTAAGTATGTAGGGGACCCACGCAAGCAAATCTCTTGGATTACCCTCGCGTATAGGTACGAATGTATGAATCATGAGTATAGATGAAAGTATGAGCATAAGTTTAAGTATGAATACGCATGTATGTATGAGCATAAACATAAACGTGTAAGTAGTATGTGTATAAGTACAAGCATAAACGTATGAACATAGGTGTAGATATGAATAATAAATATTGCGTATATAGTGTACGTTGAGACATTGCGGATAAAAAAAAGGTTAAGTATGTAGATACGAACGATATAAATGATGTTATCGCGAGATATCGACTAAAATGTGTAAGACGATGTGCATGTATAGTTGTTTAAACAAAACGTTGAGTTTGTCGAATCAAAATTAGATTGAGCTTGGTTTGAAAGGTAGGATATAGTTTGTATATGTAAAGGAACATAAAGTACTCGTTGGTTATGCATAACGTATTTTGTAACAAATGGAAATGCTAATTTTGTTTAAAAGGGTTTACCTAATCCGAAAAATGGTCGGTCCCTATGAAGTCTTCTTGCCCACGTGTTTTGTAAATTGGTGTAGGAAAAAGGTTTTCGTTAAAAAGTAAGTTCGTTTCATCAAATAAGAAATTATGAATTTAGGAGGTTCTTGTGAAAACTAGGATCCTTAGAAGAGAAATTTAGCAAAAGGACTTAGTGATTAAAAAAATTAACAAATGATTTGTTGATGTTGAAAAGGGTATTTGGTAAAACAATCATATAACTTCTATAAGATCTTATAAGTAGTTGAGAAAGGTTGGTTGGATTTTGATTAAAAGTAGAAGGCGAGCATGTTTTAGTGATTAAGTCGAATATGAAGTTCATGGGCAAGAGTTTCATTGAACCGATTAAATTGATAGGTAGCATTTCGTAAGGTTTTGAAGTTCGAGCAATAAAACGTTTTAAGACATGATTATTAATCTCGCGTATATGGGTTGAGTGAAAATAGATTGTAGAATAAGAAGTACGTTTGATAAAACAATGCATTTTGAAATCGGTATGAGTGGGTATTTTGAATAATGATAAACAATTTGGGTATAAAATATGATCGAGTTTGCATAATAAGATATTTTGAAGAGACGTTTTGGTAACGATCACCTAGGTAAGGGAATCACCCCTAACTCGTTGGTGATGTCGTTTTTTTTTTAAGAAAAGGGGAGTGGAGTTAATCGTCAAGGTAAGGAAATCACTCCAATCTTAATGATATGTCTCCACTCGTCGTTACAAGGAATATGAATTTAAATTATATGAAATCATGCATATATATAAATGTATGGAAAAGGTTCAATATGTTATGTGCGTGAAAAGAGAATATCGAAAGTATACTCGAGTTTGAAAGATTGCATCGTATAAAATAAATATTAGAAACACATGTTGATCAAAATTTGGATGGTTCCAAAACGGAACTTTGACTAACCAAAGTGGTCGAAAAGTCTTTTGAATTTGAGGAGCATGCTTTGGCCTAATAGGTAAAATACTCTCGCCGACAAGTCGGTTAACGGTATTTACCCTTCCGGTTACTACATGTCCCAAATCCATCGGAATTTCGAGACTTGGCGGGATTTAAAAAAATATCAAGGAGTGGAACTAGTCGCCAAGGTGCGGGTTTCACCCCTAACTTGACGATTTCGTATCCTAAGTGTGGTTGGTACTCGTCGGGTCAAAATTTAGTTTCGACATGTTGGCAAGGGTCCACTAGAATTTGAAATTTGAGATTTACCATTAAGATGTGGATTTCACTCCTAGCTTAATGGCGATATCTCGTGTAAAAAGAAGAATAGATAGATTGAGAGTCGTTCACCAAATTGTGGGTTTCACGCCTATTTTGGTGAATTCATCTCATTTGTATAATGCGAGTGTTTACGGATTTAGAATAGTCGAGTAAAATGCATGAGGGAAAGGGTATGTTAAAGGAATAAACAACAAATATAAACGCACAATGAAGCATATTAAGAATAGCACATAATGAGTGGGACAATAAAACATGTATTAGCACATAATAAAGCAAGTATAGCATGTCAAGTGTTAACACATAAGCGACATATATGCTTAAAAGATGAAAAGAGAATAAATAAGAGCAAATAAGGTAGCATGCAAGTAGTTTCAAGTAAAACATAAGAATAAGGCTCTAAAACTATAGACTAGGCTAAAGCATTCCTACTTTTCCTAATTCCCTATAGTTATGGCTCTAATACCAATCTGTCACACCCCAACCAATGGCGGAAACATCGGGATGAGACGAAGTGTGAAGATTGCTAGAGTCATCATAACGCTATTTGTGACAATATTTAATAAACCGATTTCATTTCATAATTCTTTTGTCAACATTACAAAGAAATCAAATAACATCAAGTTCAAAGGAAATACAATACAACATAATCAACATTGATACAACGATTAAACCTAAACGTCTATATGTGTATCTAGGCATCAAAGCTACTTCATTTCATAGCATCATCGTCCTCAACCTGTAACATGTTTAAAATAAAGTTCAATGCAAAAGCAAAGGCGAGTATACAAGTTTGATACGTACATAGCAAAAGATAAGTTTGAACAATTCCTCATAGCAAGCATGTGATTCAAGATAAACATTTAAACATGGCATGTGTCTAACATATCAAACCAAGAAAACGCAATATGCTCATGACATAACCGATGATAAAGGGCGGGTCGTTAATCCTATAGCGCTACATATGTCACGGTTTGGCTCGTACGAAGTTAATGATAAGTTCAACACATAAGAATCACCCAAGTTTAAAGTATCAAGCCATCACGTATACAGGCATGTTATAGGAATGTTCATGTGTTTAAGCAAAATGTTCATGTGTAAGTTTGTTGATAGATAAAACATGTTACACCCCAAAAGTGATAAAAGTAAAAGGGGAATACGAGTATACTCACAAAGTTTTCATATGTTTTCCGATTATCCAATGTGACAAAGTTGCCGAGGTTGGAAGGTTGAATGCGTAAGGGTTTAAGTTCAAGCATGTTTAGAGTCGAGATTTGGAATGAAAGTGACATGAAAATATTATATCAAAATATTCATCTTCACACATAACACTTGTATGACACTTGGTAACCTCATGGGTTATAATGATTTTATGAGTTGAACACCCATAAGAATCATAACAAGGTTTAGGTCCTTAGATGATAACCTACTACTTTGACAAATGAATATGATTTCAACATCAAAGATTCGAGTGTACATAGATAGTATGTAGGTCGTATATTATACACATATTATTAAGTCCAAATGTTCAAATATTCAAGTAAGAGGTAGAAGATTACATCTTCATTTAGGTACCTCAAGTTGAGTCATGGGTGTCATGGATGGGGTAGGAAGACAAGGCTTCCATTTAGGTGCCCCTTTGATGTTCACCACTACACTTGATGTAAAAACAACCAAGGAGGGTCATGAACTAAGGTCTTTACATGTATGTAAAGTAAACTAACTAATAGAAATCATCAAATCATGTGAGGATTGTATGTTTGGACAACCCAAGTTGTTCCATAATCACTCATGTATCAAAGACTATGTTTGACATGATTTGTGGGTTGAAACCCTAGACAAAACACCAAGTTTATGAGGTTTAATCCTCTGATTTCAAATGTCTCAACCTTGTTTTTAAGCTTAACCAACCATGGGATAAGTTGTAAGCATTAGGACATAGGCATGAGATGTGTTAGACACAAGTTGCATAGGTTTAACCAAGTTTTGAAGAACATAAAAATCAAACAGAAAGTTTATGGACTATTTCGGGGCATTTCCAGGTCTGATTTCTCCAAGGAGAAGTCTAGGAATCGAACCCCATGATTATCCAAGCAAGTAGGAAAAAGAATCAAGTGAATCAGATAAGAATTGAGTGAGTTATGCTCATTTTCGTGAAGGGGTGTCAATCTGCTCGAACCCTTGCTTTCAGCTACGGTTTGGAGGATGTTTTGAGAGTTTTTAGTGTTGCAAAAGTGGTAGGGAGGCTGGTTATAAGTGGTATTTATAGGGGAAGGATTAGGGTTTCAATGGGTTAGGCTTTGGAAGTGTTTAGAAGGGGTTAAACCTTGAAACTAGCCCACAAAACCCAACTATATGGGGCTGAATTTTGCTGAATTGGGCTGCCATATTTCTTTATTTTTTTTTATATTTAAAACATTATAATGAGTAATTTTGTTAATTAAGTTGTGTAATAATATGCAACAATGTTTCCCCTAACTTGTAACAAGGTAAAATATGGAATAAAACATGATTTAACTAGGTAAAAAGTGTAAAGTACAAGTATGTAACATGTTTGTAAGTGACAAGTATATGTCACATATTAGATGATTAACCGTTGTATAAATAAGCATATTATTAGGGGTTTTTAAGTATCAACAATTTAAGGACAAGCATGGACATGCATCGTCAATAAGTATCGTATAAGTATGAATTACAAATAAGGATTCGATGTACAATGAATTCGAACGTATGAACATGTATGAATATGTAGATGGTGAATTTAAAGAAATACGAATTTTATTTATGATCCAAGTCTCGGATTTTACAACAGAAAGACGACTACAATAATACAAGATTTCCAAAAATAGCATTACAAGGCGAGCTTTCTAATTATGGAAAGTATGAAAAAGCAGGGCATTACAATATACTTTGTATTCTACAAAATGTCGCAGATACGTAAAAGTATGTCCGTATTGGTTAAGAATCTTCGTACACATAATATTAATGGTCAAACAAGGTTTGTGAATCCATTTTTGATGTTATTGAATAATTTTGTTTTCAATGTATTTTTATGTATGTTATTAATAAATTTTTTGTTCATATATTTTGTTTATGATAGGTACGGTGTTGTTGGATGATATGATATAATTGAAGCCAAACATCTTTCGTTAGGGGGTGATTGTTTTTTCAATTGGTCTAAAACGAATTCGAGGTTATTGGTTAGGAAACTCCAGCAAGTAGAAGTATTAGAGTAATAGGCTTTTAATTTATATGTCAAACCAGAAAAACGTATTTCTTTCATTTATTTATCTTTTCGGTTTTGTTACATATATAGTTCGATACTTCGTTTTATTTTAAAATTCAACCTCAAATTTCCATAATAAGTTCACGTGTATAGTTTCTTTATGATTAGTAACGTAATTTCTCTTCTAAACATTTTTCAACACCGCGAAATTCGAGGGAATTAGCACTAGTTAAAATATCAAGTGCATATTATGTAGGATGCACATGTTATTTTAAGTTGAAGTCGGCCATAATATTAAAATCATTTGGAATTGTTATGACCGTAGTTGGAATCATTTAAAAACCCTAATTAATTTAGTTACTTAACATAAGTCAAATATCATATCCACAAGGAGCAATGATCAATATTGCACGTTTCATTGATTATTTATTCAAAAACTGAACCTATAACTGATTTTTAAATTCATTTGACTGATTAGAAATAACTAATGAAAAATTATTTTATGCTACAATTAGAAATATGATTACCCTGAGTTTTAGGGTGTTCAAAACACGAATAACCTAGTCTTATGTGTTAACTAAAAATTACATAGACATATGTTAGTGCATGCATCTGTCGACTTCGTCTTGTATCGAGTCTTAGACTAGACATGATAGATCAGGGCACGTTGCACGAGAAAATAGCAGAATTAGGTGTCATTTAGGCTGATTCCGCTTGAAATGACACTTAGTCATTTCAAGCGAAATCATAAGTCTTGATTCCACTTGAATATGTTATGAAGAGATTTCGCTTGAGTTGCTGATTTCGCTTGAGCTTGTTCAAGCGAAATCAGAACACTATAAATAGGGCATGTGTCTCTCAAGCGAAATAAGTCTGATCAGTTGTGAACTTGGATACCGAGGTGCTGCCGGTTTTCCTTTTACGTGTAATATGTTATATATCAATCAACAGTGTGTTTAAAGTGAATTACTAGCTGTTTCTACATTAGTTTCTTAGTTTCCGCCTCTGAAACTGATAAAAACTCCTCTGAACGGCTCGTTCGGGTCAGTACACGATCCTACAAGTGGTATCAGAGCTCAGTGTGTTTTTCAAACTTTCTTTAAATGTGTTTGCATTTTAGGGGGAGTAAAAATTTCAGAAAATCCAAAAACATTAGAAAATTTGAAAAAGCCAAAAACATGATAAAATCCAAAAAACGAGTTTTGTTGTATAAAAGAGGAAATGATAGTACATCAGTGGATAATCACAACATGCTAAAGAAATGTAAAGTAAAAATGTGATAAACAATCTCACTGAGGATATGCCAGTAGGTTTTTGCACATTTAGTAGATTGTGACGAGATATAAACCTAAATTTCAAACTTGCTTATATTGTGGGGAACAACTTCTTGGATATATGGGTAACCCCCAAAATCTTGTTTGAAAGGTCCCTCTTTCTGAGATACTAGGTCTTTATACTTAGTGATATCTGGGGTATTATTCCGGGACTTTTGCTGAATGGAAATTCTGACCTAGTCCCCGCATAATACTTTCTGCAAATGCTTGAAATACAGCGTTGCCCTCAGCAAAATGATGAAACAATAAAATTGATAGTCATTGTTGTTGAAAAAAAAAAGATCCTCTAAAGGGGACACACCAAAAGTCGAGCCGTCATCTCTTTGCTGAACGGAAGTTCAGACCTGAGCTCTCACGGTTTCGCATCTAACCCCTTTACAGATATCATCTGTGGTATACTCACCTGTAAGACTGAATATTGGGATCTGAAAACAGGAGTATATTCAAGTAGTGGGACACACGGATAAGTTTAAGTTCTTAAAACATTAATATCGTATCTCGAAACAATTGAACTTTGTATGAAAATTTAAGTGGACCAGTATTCTGACAATCTAGGTGAATTGTTTATAACGTAAAATGAAATCAAGCTTAACGGTGTTAGTGACTTGTCTCATAAACTGATATGATCCTCTTACACAAACTCACAAAAATTTTGTATGTAAATATTTTCTTTATTGCATTACGTTTCTCTTATTTCAAAAGCCAAAAAGAGTTTAGTGTGTTTTAGCATAGATTTTGAAAAATTCAAAAAGATTTTCGACAACTGATGTTGGAGAGCTGATTTTCAAAATTCCAAGTGCTAAACATGATGACCATTTTGTGAGGGGGAGTATGTTCTTAACCAAATGTATTTTAAACAAATTTACAAGTGGTTCATCAAGATTTTCATTGATAAATTTTCTGTTTGATTTGAGGGAGAGTTTGAGTTAGGTGCATACATGTTAATGTTTAAAATTGTAAAATTTATTGTTGGATAGAGGATGTGCAGGATTGACTGGTTCCTGATGCTGAGCTGGATAATAGCCAGGTTAATCGATTCTGAAAAGCTTGTGTTTGAAGAGCCAGGTTCCGATACCTAAGGATTTTGTGAATACAAGTGTGTGTCAGACTACTACGTTCCTGAAGCAGATGATACTGATGAACTTAAGGAATGCCAGCACATTGTTAAGGGGAGTCAGTTGATGATAAGAGACAGAGAAAAGCCCAAAGTCTGATCAAGATTGAAGAGGCAAAGACTCGACACGAATGACTCGTCAACATCTGAGGGGGAGTCTGTTAGTGCATGCATCTGTCGACTTCGTCTTGTATCGAGTCTTAGACTAGACACGATAGATCAGGGCACGTTGCACGAGAAAATAGCAGAATTAGGTGTCGTTTAGGCTGATTCCACTTGAAATGACACTTAGTCATTTCAAGCGAAATCATAAGTCTTGATTCCGCTTGAATATGTTATGAAGAGATTTTGCTTGAGTTGCTGATTTCGCTTGAGCTTGTTCAAGCGAAATCAGAACACTATAAATAGGGCATGTGTCTCTCAAGCGAAATAAGTCTGATCAGTTGTGAACTTGGATACCGAGGTGCTGCCGGTTTTCCTTTTACGCGTAATCTGTTATATATCAATCAATAGTGTGTTTAAAGTGAATTACTAGTTGTTTCTACATCAGTTTCTTAGTTTCCGCCTCAGAAACTGATAAAAACTCCTCTGAACAACTCGTTCGGGTCAGTACACGATCCTACAACATAATTCGATAAAGTCGTGTAAAAAGGATAACCACTAGCCAACAGAATCTGGCCGTCTTCACTAATGATCCGTAACGGAATAGGAACACGTGCTAGTATGTCATCTTATAAAATCAATTTGCACAATATTAAATTTACAAAACAATCACTAGTGATTGATCGATAAAAACCAAAGACCGATGATTGTCAATATTATACTCAACTGTGACAACCGGCAAAATGACGGGCTAATCCATACGACCTAATCACTATTTATTTACTTAATTACGTGCATTTAGACTTAATTATGTGTTTATTGAGTCCATAAAGTCTAGCAATGTCCGGGAAATGCATGAATATTTGCATTTAGCATAATCGACATCGCTTCGTCGCGTTACGATGAAACTACTTTTAACGAGCATTGGTGGTTATCCGGTATACGTTTTATAGCAAAACTGTTCAAGTATTGTCGTTAACCAATGATCGCACAAGTACCATTTTAGTCTGCTTTGAACAACGAAACTTACAATTTTCACCAAATGATTATTAGTATATGATCTATAAATGACGTTAATTAGTATCTGGGGTGACAAGGGGATACGAAATATCATGAAGATATCAAATTAACAAATACCGGTTTTTATTCCGTAAATGTAAATGTTCGTTAGACGAATAATTGACATAAATAAGGATCATTTCACATCAAATCACCATCTAAACAATGCGTAGTGAACTAGCTAATGATGTTTAGTGAGGTTAACACTAATTAGGGTCCTAATCAGTCTAATTAGCCTAATGACCCTAAACTACAAGTGTTAGGGGTAATTAGACATAAGTGGAGAGTTCAAATGAGAAGAATTCTTTTGTAAGAAGAAGAAAGAAGAAGATTCAACCAAAAAGAATGCTTAATTTTACTTCATTTAATATTTGCATTTAATTTTAATATAAGGTATACTGGTAAACTTTACATAGATCATTAATTTGTAATCTTCCCCTTTAATAATTAACTAACTTAAATTTGTAACTCCTTTTCAAAATATATAGTTTTTCAAATTAAAAAACAACTTAAATTAAAGTGTAAAATAAATTAAAAGGTGTGTAAGATAAATTACGAATTGTGTAGGATATATTTCGAGGTGTGTAGGATAAATTTCGACATGTGTAGGATAAAATTCTATAATGTGTAAGTTATATGTAAGAAAATTTTGATATGTGTACGTTTTGTAGATTATATGTAGGATAATTAATGATTAGTTGACTAAGTAATTAAAGTGATAAAAATTAATGAGATAAGTTATAAATGATATAGTATTTTACCAATATGTCCTTTCTTCTTTTTCTTCTTTCAATAATTTTCTTCTCAAATGAACCTTCCCCTTAGACATAAACCCAATTAAAGACATACTTAATCTAATCTGAAGACTAAGTGGGACCCACTTTGACTTTTGAACACCTATACCCTCATACTCATTTATTGATTTCTTTTTCTTGTGAACTTAGTCTTAAGAGTAGTATATGGATGTACAATAATGATAAGGTGAAGATATTTTCTATACTACAAAACATTCATTCTACTTCACCTTAACACTTTTCTTTCTTCCCTCAAACCTATGCCCCTAAGCTCACATACCCATCCTTCCATTTTTCAAGTCTATTACAAGTAATCTAAGGATTTTCAAGGATGATCCAAGATTGTACAAGCGTTTAGATCATTCGAGGGGTGCTTAGATACAATATTTGGAGCTTTTTTCTCTTCTTTATTCTAGCAAGTTTGCCTTCCCTAGCCTGGCCTAGTAGTAAGAACTCTCAATCCTTTGCCTTTAAATTATATTTATGTAGAAAAATGCAAGAGTTCACCAATAAGTTCGTTTAAGAACCTCATGATGCCTAGTAAAGCAAAATATATTTTAAGAAATGTTGGTGGTTTAGTGATAATCTTGGAGTAATACACACAACTATACATGATTTTAGCTCATGTTTATGTGTTAAAAGGGATTATATACATATACTTGTGTATGAAGCATGAGGGTTATTACATAGTTTTGGAATATGTTGTGTAACGCCTCGCTTTTTAGAACTTTCCTTGTTTAGAGAGTTCATTTGTATTTCTATCTATGGAAACTTGTATTCTCTTTGTAATCGTATTTCATTTCCAATCAATGTAATCCGAGGCTTTGATCGTAATAAAAGTTGATCATGTTACATAAATTATACTTTGATTATTCATACTTGTTTTACATTCAACTTATATACATGTTTGATACAGATTCGTCTCTCACGCAAATTCGTACTTGTTTTGCAAGCAATCAATCGTAAATACATGTTTTGATGTTATTTATACGTGCAATATACTTAATCATACATTTACAACACTCAATTTATGCCTTATACATGTTTCGTACTCAATTATATGCTAAATACGCAAGTTATAAACTAAAATACATCAAATACCAAACTTTAGGGGCTGAATTGTAAAAACTGGAAACTTCCCCAGATGGAACGCGTCGCGACACTCGGCACAGATCCTCTCTTCTTCCGTGTACCTCCTAAAGTACCGATCCGCAGCCAGCTTGTTCTTGCACGTTAGTTAGCTAGTTTTTCACCTACTTTTCTCACCAAATTGCCTTTAAACCTCATTTAACATCAAACCTAACTCACCCACTACTTAAACAAGCATCCTAACCCTCATTTGCACTTTCCAAACACTTCTAAATTATCAAAACACTCTCAAACTTGCTGGAATTTCAAGAACAAGACAGAAACTTTCAAGTGCAAAAGTGAGTTCAAACTCACTTTTCTTCACCATTTCTTCCTCTACAAAGCTTGGAACACCTCTAGGATTGTTTCCACAGGTTTACCATGGTAAACCAAGGTGGAACATCACCATTTTGAGGTCCAAACTTTCTGTTTTGGGTGAATCTATGGTTAACTTTTATAAAACTCAACTTTCTCTCATGAATCTCATACCTAACATCTTCCTAAACCCTTCTATGGTTATGGGACTTATTAGAGCTTGAAAAGTGTAAATACCCTCTAGGCTTTCTATTTTAATAGGGTGTAAGACAACCCACAAGTGTTGAAACCATCCAAGTCTACCATAGTTCAGATGGCAAGACTTGTGCTTTGGTGAAGTGTGAACCTTGGAAGCTTTGGCTATCCTAACTTGTTCCACACCTCACTTGATGTTTTACTTTGCTATTCCAGGTAGCTTTGTTGGTGCACGAAATGTCTGCTGACTACGTCTTATTAAGTCTTGTGTCTAGATAGGTTAAACAAGTGTTCAAACATGATTAAATTAGGGTTTGTATAGGTTTTAGGATGTCTGGCCGTTTGAACATACCCTGGCCGTTTGAACATATCTTGACCGTTTGAAGCCTAGTCGTTTGAACATGATTCAAACGGATGGGTGTGTGTCTATAAATAGCTGGAGGCTTCAAACGGACAGAAGGAACGAATGCGTGTTTGTAAGTCGAGGTGTTGTCGAATTTGTTTCAGAATCATTGTAAAGACTCGCAATCAGTAATAGAAAGAAGAATTGAAAGGAAAAGCTGTTTTTGACTTGGTTTACTTTGATTCCGCCTTTGTAAACTGAGATGAACTACTTCTACTGACGTTTAAGGTCATCAGAACGGTCCAACAAGTGGTATCAGAGCTCAGGACGAGGAGTTCATAACAAATACAGCTTGAAATCGCCGGATTATCTCACTTCTACCTTTCTTTTCTGATTTTGAATAGTTGACACAGTTAAAATGGCTTGAAACGTTCACATATCAAACGAAATTCACTTTTAACTAATCCTTGACAATTTGGTACTAAAATTCGACCTAAAACTTACCAAAATCATCGTGTCCGTTTGAAATTGTTCGATAAAAGTGACGTCATCCGTTTGAAAAGGCATAGTCCGTTTGAACGTATCGTTTGAAAACAAGTCCTATCGTTTGAAAACAAGTCCTATCGTTTGAAAACATACCAATCGTTTGAAAATGAGGACCGTTTGAAAGTGATCGTTTGAAAGTGGTCGCTTGAAACTGATCGTTTGAAAGTGGTCGTTTGAAAAAACTGTCGTTTGAAACTATACCGTTTGAATACTTTCCGTTTGAAACTATTGGTATTACAAACGGACAAGACCATTCCGTTTGAACAGTTCCGTTTGAATCTGATATTTTCCAAAAACAAAATTTTTTCTAAGTGTTGTCTGATTTTACAGGTACATTCACGATGGATGATATTTTCTTGAACCCGTTCAGCGACATGTATGCATTCACGGGAAGTTCTGGAAATAATGATACGTCTTCGAGCAATACGAATGAGGATTCACCGAAGGGGAGAAAGAAAGAAGCTTGGGAGTCTGAAAGTGCTTTTGGAACATTCAACAAACCTCCGAAGCTGATGGCTATAGAAGATTATAGTAGATGGGCAACTAAATTCGAAGACTGGTTGATGGCATTCGCATTTGCAAGCTGGAAAAGTATGAAGAATGGATATGCAAATGGAAAGAAAAATGGTGAAGCATTGAGATCAGATGAAAAAATTGAAGGTTTTGTAGCTGAGCAAAAGTGTGTGGCTTTACTGTTTCAGTCGGTGCAGGAAGACATCATTTCGTTGATAGATTACTCCAATGCAAAAGATTTATGGGAAAAACTCAAGAAGAAATGTCTAGGAAGTCAAGAGATTATAAAAAATAAAACGAAACTTCTTAGAAAAGAGTTTGACATGTTTGGTTGTCTTAAAAATGAATCGGTTTGCAAAATGATTGAAAGGTTTGGTCATCTGAAGCTGGAGCTTGCACGACATAAGATCACGTATTCTGATGAAGAACTTGTTGACAAACTGTTCGATTCATTACCAGATGAAGTGGATTGGAGATATTACGCACTGATGTTGAGGAACACTATTCCTCCTGAAAAATTAACTCCAGATTTGGTGATTGAGAGACTTGAAAGTCATGAGCTAGAACTTAAGAAAACATACAAAGTCAATCACTCATCTTATCAGCAAAACCTGGATTTGTACTACCCGAAAAGCTTGATGCCGAAAGCTACTTCTCCAAAAACTGCATTTTCTGCTGAGAATGTATCTTCAGCAAGCAAAGAAAGTCAAAGTAGTCCAAGCAGCGGAAGTCACAGTGGTTATCACAGTGGATCTACGTCTTCTGCAAACCGTTCTGATGCGAAGTTTTCTTGCAATATCGCGATAGATTTGAAGAACGCACAGAATTTTGATGAGGAGTCGGCTAAGCAACAAATGGTCTTTTTGGCGTCGGTGTTGGAATCCTACGAAGGGTTGGTGGCTGGTAAGATCGGGAATACAAATCTGACGAAAGAAGATTACGATCAAATAGACCCCGAAGAAATGGAGCTTATCGACATCCGTTGGGCAATGGCGAGTGCTGTTCGACGTGCTCAGCGTTTCATGGAAATTACCGGGAGAAAGACGATCGGTGGTCCGTCTACAAAGTTGGGGTTTGATAAATCGAAGGTGACGTGCTTTAAGTGTAAGCAGAAGGGTCACTTCAAGCGGGAATGCAGAAACACGTACGCTGATGAGTCAGAGAATCCATTTAGAGACGATTACTACAAAAAGGCAATCTACCATCAGAATAAATCCGAGCCGCCTAGATTGAAGCAGTCTGAAGATAACAGAGACAAATCAAGGGCTCTAGCTGTGATTTATGATGATGAGGGGTACGATTGGAGTAAGGAAGTGTTACCGGAAGAAGATGCGGTTGGTTACGCATTCATGGCAAATGATGATGAACCGATTCCGTGGAAAGAAGATCGTACTGAAGAGCAGAAGTACTGTTATCGAAAAATGATTGCTGAAAACAGAATCTTGAAGATCTCTCGCATTTATCAGGAAGCAAAAAGAGCGAATAGATGGGATCCAGACAGAGAATGCTATCTTGATCGGTATGGAAACATTGCAATTGATGACAGCACACTCGATATGGAAGCCATCATCAAGGAGATAAAAAAAGATGATGAGTACTGGCAACACAAGTGGTGGGGAACGCCAACAGAGAAGATGATTGAAGAAGAAAAAGAAAAGGAGAGAAATGAGAAAGAAGAGAAAGAGAAGAAAGAAAAAGAAGAGTTTGAGAAAGCAAAGCAAATTGATACTGGCTTGATTGATACTACGCAGGAGTTGACGGTAGAGAACCTGGAAAACATGGCTGACAAGGTGCTGGCTGCGAAAGCACTTGAGGTAGACCCTAATTCTGTTACTAAGTCAAAGGGGCTGGTCAGTCAAACTGTGTCAACAAATGCGTCAGGTAACAAGATTGATGGAAATGCTGACTGCAAAAATTGCACCAAACAATGCAATTTTTGTAGCACTGTCACGTATCTTAACAATGAGAAAATCAAGAATCTGACAACGAAAGTTAAAAGTGTTGAGGATCAGATTCTATGTCGTGACAAAACTGTAAAAGCTTCAACCGAACGGATCAAAGAATTAACGGCTCAAATTGAACATGATAAAACTGAACGTGAGAAAATAAAATGTGAAAATGAAAAGTTAATTCTTGAAAACCGTCAGATTTCAGAAAAGTTTGAAAAACTTAAAAGTATTGTGAAAGATAGTGATGATCGTAATGGCAAAACTTATAAAGAAAACGAACATCTAAGAGCTGTAGTGAGAATAAAAGAAGAATTAATTAACAACCAACTGGATGAAATTGCTAAACTGAAACTTAAAGTTCAAGAAGCTGAAATTGAAAATGAAAGAATTCAGTTGAAGTTAAACAGCTATAGCTCAGCAAGCTTTGTTTTGCAGCATATTGTTCCCAAACCTATAGGGAAAAACAAAGCTGGCGAGGATGTGTTTTCTGATGGAATGGGTGTAGGGTTTCACAAAGTTCCACCGCCAATTTTAGACAACTACACGAAAAAGCAGTCTAGTTTGGTGGAAATTGAGGAAGAAAGTGATGTTAAACTTCCTGAGAACATTGATGTCACGTTCACGTCTTCCAATGATGAGGGTGTCCAAAATGATGTGGTGAAAAGTGTGGTTGACAAAGTGCTTAAACCGGATTGTGACACTTCAGAGGAGGATGGGTGTTTCTTGGATAAATACATTCCGAAACAAAAGTCCAAGAACAACTTAGATGAAGAATCAAACCTTGTTATGTACAAGATGATGGGTTCGGATAAGTTGTTTTCGGATTCTGAGTTTCCGATAGAGAATGTAAACATGAACAAATTGACAAATGTTTTCAAACTTGTTGAAGTCGAGTTGTCAGCAGTGAATAATCTGAGTCGAAAGAAAGATAGGGTTTACAACAAGAAATCTGTTAATCCACCACGTTTTTACAATAACAACAGAAACAACTGGTCGGGTGGTTATCAGGGGGGTAAACCATATCAGAAAAGAAATGTTCCAAACAAGAGGTTTGTCGAGAAGAAAAAGTTTGTGAACAGTTCGAGTTCACTAGCTGATGAAGAGAAAGAAATTTTTTCAAAATCAAACAAAGAATTTTTTGAGAAGAGAGCTTCACAGGCTCAGTATGAAGGCACGAGTCGGGTAGCTGATACTCGTACTTGTTTTAGATGTGATAAGGTTGGTCACATTGCACGAAAGTGTACTTATGTGATGCCTAAGACTGAAGCTGTGAAAGTTCAACAGAAGAAGGTTGAAGTGAAGGGTAAAGCACCGATGAGTGTTGAGAAAAGGGTTGTTGAGAAGAAGAATGTTAAAATTGACAACTTAAAAGTGAAAAATGAACCCGTAAAGAAGTTGGTAACTAAAAATGACACAGTTTACAAACGGGTTGCATTAATTCAACAGGTGTGGAAACCTAAAATTGAATCAAAAGTTGAGAAGAAAGTTTCAACTTCTGAGGTGAAAAAGGCTGAAGAATCAATTACGGTTGATTATGATGCAAATTTTCCACCTCTCAAGGCTGAAAATTTCAAAATTCAAATTGCGAGAGTCAAGGTTACACCTAAGGCTGATGAGGCCTGGGTGGACACCATGTTTGATTAAACAGTTTGAATTGCCGGAGCTTCCTGGATTGCGAAGCATGAATCAGCATCTTTCTTGAAGTTGTTTAAATAGTGATTTGTTATGTGCAGGATCTTCTAAAACTTGTATCCAGGTGGATCATGGATAGTGGAGCATCGAGACATAAGACAGGGAAGACCGCGTTGCTGTATGATGTGAATAACATTAATGGTGGTTACGTGGGTTTTGCGGGTAATCAAGGAGGAAGAATCATAGGTGAAGGAACGTTATCGAATGGTATCATAACGTTTGAGAGAGTTAATTACATCGCTGAGCTGGAGAACAACCTGCTGAGTATCTCCCAGATCTGTGATAGGATGTATACTACTCATTTCACCGACAAAGAATGTTTGATCTTGAAACCGGGATTTGTGATACCTGAAGAGTGGATCATCATGAGGGCACCAAGAGTCAATGATCTGTACGTGTTGGACATGAGCGTCGCTACTACAACCACGGGTCAGGCTCATTGTTTTGTGTCCAGAGCAACGGAGAAAGAATCACGGTTATGGCACCGAAAGATGGGGCATATTCACTTAAGGAAAATGAATCACTTAGTGCATAACGATTTGGTGACAGGAGTGCATGTCAAAGGTTTTCATCTGGAATGGGAGTGCATAAGTTGGGTCAGAGGCAAACAGAAGAAAAAGTCACACCCTACAAAGCAATTTAATTCAGTTTTAAGACCATTGGAACGACTTCATATGGATTTGTTTGGTCCAGTGAATGTCAAGAGTATAACAGGAGATTCCTACTGTTTGGTCGTGACTGATGATTATTCCAGATTTTCGTGGGTTTCATTCTTGAAATCAAAAGACGAAACGTTTGACAGCTTGATGGCGTTGTTTAAAAGAATTGAGAATCTGTACCAGAGGCCAATCTGTAGAATTCGCAGTGATAATGGTTCTGAATTCAAAAACAGTAAGATGGAAGAATTTTGTGACAAACGAGGTATACTGCATGAGTTTAGTGCTCCGTACACTCCGCAGCAGAATGGAGTTGCAGAACGCAAAAATCGGACGCTAATCGAGACAGCCAGAACGATGCTTGCAGATTCTAAGCTACCAATTAATTTCTGGGCTGAAGCTGTTTCTGCTGCATGCTATACTCTCAACAGAGTTCTTACTGTAAAGAAATTCAACAAGACGTGTTTTGAGCTACTCGATAAATGCAAGCCGAATTTGAAGTATCTAGAACCGTTTGGGTCACCCTGTACGGTGATAGAGCCTAATGGAAAGTTTGGTTCGAAGAGCATTGAGGGAATCTTTGTTGGTTATTCAAGTCCTATGCGACGTGTTTTCGTTCCAAGCGAGAAGCGGATTATTGAAGCAGCGAATGTTGAATGTCAAGGTTACACTATGCCGCCACAGAATCCTGGTGATTCATGGCGTTATCATTATGACAAACTTTGGGATTCGTTTGACATGAGAGAAGAATCAGAGGAAGAAGAAGATTTCTTTGATGAGCTGGATATTTTGCGAGAGTATGAGTCGCAGCTCAGGTTCTCAGCGGAGTATTCTAGAAGACCTTGGGAAACTTCAAATGACGATGAAGCAGGTCCTAGTAATGCTGGTGAACATGATGATGAAGTTGCTCCTGGTAATCAGTCGGAGGTGAATGATGATCAAGAAGCTGATAACATGCCAGTATTTGACCAGGGTGATTCAGATCTTGAGGGGGAGCAGATCCAGTTATCAAGTCAAACAAACCAAGTTGGTGCACAAGATGCAGAGCAGAATGTTACTAATCTGGATGGAAATGTAGATGTTCCAAGCGAAGTGATGCCGCGAACTCTTTCTTATCATCCAGAGGAGTTGATCATAGGAGAATTGCAAACGGGCGTTCGCACGAGACGTCAAATTGACCATGGCTTAACATGTTTTTATTCTACAGTAGCACCTTTACAAACTGAATTTTCATTAAGTTGTTTTATCTCGCAGGTCGAACCGAGAACTTACAAAGAGGCGCTTACTGAAGACTCTTGGGTCATAGCGATGCAAGAAGAGTTAAGTCAGTTTGAAAAGTTAGTGGTGTGGAAGTTAGTGGATTTGCCAGATGGTCAAGGAAAATCAATACAAAATGGGTTTTCAAATGTAAGAGGGACGACAGAGGAGTGGTTGTAAGGAACAAAGCTCGACTCGTTGTTCAGGGCTTTAGTCACAGGAGGGGATTGATTTTACCGAAGTCTATGCTCCTGTAGCTCGACTAGAGGCTATCAGAATTTTCCTAGCATTTGCGTCTTGGAAGAATTTCAAAGTATATCAGTTGGAAGTAAAGTCAGCGTTTCTTTATGGGAAGGTCAAAGAGGAGGTTTATGTTGTTCAGCCGCCGGGCTTTGCTGACCCAATCCACAAGAACAAAGTTTATCTGCTGGACAAAGCGTTGTATGGTCTACATCAGGCGCCGAGAGCCTGGTACGAGACTTTGTCTCAACACCTACTCGCTAACCAGTTCATACGTGGAAAAGTGGATGCCACTCTCTTCACTAAAGTCGTTGATGGTCATCTTCTGATAGTACAAATTTATGTGGACGATATAATTTTTGGGTCAACAAATGAGAAATTGTGTAAAGATTTCGAACAGGTGATGAAGCAGAAATTCGAAATGTCATCAATGGGGGAGATGAAATTCTTTCTGGGTCTACAGGTTGAACAACTTCCAGAGGGAATTTTCATTCATCAAACGAAGTACGTGCATGATATTCTAGAGAAATTTGGAATGTCAAGTTGTACTCCAGCTGCTACCCCACTTGCGACTAATCATGGGATTCACCCAGATCTCACCAGAGACAGGGCTGATGAAACGTTTTACCGTTCCATGATAGGTTCTTTGATGTATCTGACTGCTTCACGTCCTGATATTATGTACCCAACGTGCCTCGCAGCAAGATTTCAGTCTAACCCGAGAGCATCGCACATGATTATTGTCAAGAGATATTACGTTACCTGAAAGGTACTCCGTCATTGGGGTTATGGTATCCTAGGAAAGGCGATTTTACGCTCGAAGGGTATTCCGATTCGGATTTCGGATGCTGCAAAGTCAACGCGAAATCAACAACTGCAGGATGCCAGTTCTTTGGTCCGAGATTGGTTACCTGGCAGTGTAAGAAACAAACATCTGTGGCGCTATCTACATGTGAAGCGGAGTACGTTTCTGCTAGCAGTTGCTGCTCTCAGATCCTGTGGATACAGCAACAGATGCGCGACTACGGTTTGCAGTTTCTTAACACACCTCTGTTTGTTGATAATGAGGCTGCAATTAACATTACTAAAAATCCAGTACATCACGCTAAAACTAAACATATAGAAATTCGTCATCACTTTATTCGCGATTGCTTCGAGAAAAAGTTGATACGAATTGAGAAAATCCACACTGACGAACAAAAAGCTGATTTGCATACCAAAGCTTTTGATAAAAATCGATTTCAATATTTGTTAAAACTTAATGGTATGAAATTGCTTTCGGTGTCGGATGGGGTTGTGAGCGTTGATGAGAGTACTGTTGCGGATGAAGACGAGAAACAATCTGCAATGGTTTGTCGCTTTTTTATGTGTTTTGGTATTTAGGGGGAGATAGATAGTTGTACATAGTTTATTTTCAGAAAAATACAAAAACAGTAAAAAATGAAAAATACAAAAACATGATAAAATCTGAAAAAGAGCTTGTGTATATAGGGAAAATGATAGTACATCAGCTAGACAATTACAGTATGCTAAAGATTTGGAAAGACAAAATGAGTTAAACAGTCCCACTAACGATGTGTCGATAGGTTTTCGTACATTTAGTAAATTTATTCGGGATATAAACCTAAAATTTCAAACTGGTGAAATTCGTGGGGAACACTACTTGGATATATAGGTAACCCCTGAAATCTCGTTTGAAAGGTCTCGTATTCTGATATACTAGGTGTTTATACTCTATGATGTCTGGGGTATTATTCCGGGACTTCTGTTGAACGGTAGTTCTGACCTAGTCCTTGGCTAATACTTTATCCAAAATGCTTGAAATATAGCATAAAGCCCTCAGCTGATTAGACAATAAAATTGATAATCATCTGTTGTAGCTGAAAAAATCCTCTAAAGGGGACATTCTGCAAAGTCAAAACTGATATCTCTCTGCTGAACGGAAGTTCTGACCTGAGATCCCTCAGTTTTCGCATTTAACCCCTAATTTATGTACAGATATCATTGTAGTATTCTTGCCTGTAAGACTGAATATTGGGATTCTGGATACGAGAGTATATTCAAAAGGTGGGACACATGAATTGAACTAAGTTCTTAAGACACGTAAACTGTATCCTGAATAGATTGAAGTTTGTGTGAGAATTTAAGATGGATCAGTATATCGACAATCGAGGTGAATTGTTTAAGTCTGAGTATGTAATGTAGCTTAACGGTACTAGTAGTTTGTCTGAAAAAGCTGATATGATTATCTGACACGCTCGCCAAAAATAAATTTGTAAATAGTTTACTTTCTGCAATTTAAGTTTTCTGTTATTTTAATTTCTTAGTTTAGAACACATTAAAATCCAAAAAGATTTTATTTCTGCTTTATTTTAGACAAACCAGAGTGGAAAGTTGATTGTCGGATTCTAGAAAGATGAAGCAGATGCAGGAAATTCTGAGCTGAAGAATGAGGAGAGCTTACATTGTTGGAAGTTGAATTGTTTCAAAGACAAAAACAAGTTCATTAACTTGATACTTGTTATTTTTAGAAAAAGTTGAAAATGATTTTACTAAAATCAGTTGGATTCGTCAAAAGATCAACCAGGGTCATTAATTGAACTTGGTAGATAAATCAAGTAATCAGGGTCATTAACTTGAACTTGAATACTTGAGTGGATTTCTAGAGCTGATTGAATATGTGTTTATTGTTTGAAAAGATAAAGTCTAATGTTATTGGTTGAGTAACAGGTTTGGAGACTTCATTATACCCATGGAAGCTAATTGTCAAAGCTTGAACCAGAAACCTCAGATCCCAGCATACTGAGAGGGGGAGTCTGTGAAAAGGGGAGTCTGGATCAACAGCAAAAGGAAAGTCTGAATATGGAGCTCGGAAAAGATTTTGAACCTGTGAAGATTGAGTTGTTACAATGAGGAGACAAAGTTGTGAAAAGACCAAGACTAAAGACTCAGGCGCTAAAGACTACGTCAACATCCAAGGGGGAGTCTGTTGGTGCACGAAATGTCTGCTGACTACGTCTTATTAAGTCTTGTGTCTAGATAGGTTAAACAAGTGTTCAAACATGATTAAATTAGGGTTTGTATAGGTTTTAGGATGTCTGGCCGTTTGAACATACCCTGGCCGTTTGAACATATCTTGACCGTTTGAAGCCTAGTCGTTTGAACATGATTCAAACGGATGGGTGTGTGTCTATAAATAGCTGGAGGCTTCAAACGGACAGAAGGAACGAATGTTTGTTTGTAAGTCGAGGTGCTGTCGAATTTGTTTCAGAATCATTGTAAAGACTCGCAATCAGTAATAGAAAGAAGAATTGAAAGGAAAAGCTGTTTTTGACTTGGTTTACTTTGATTCCGCCTTTGTAATCTGAGATGAACTACTTCTACTGACGTTTAAGGTCATCGGAACGGTCCAACAAGCTTGCTAGTCTTAAAGTAACATAACCCCGTCTAGCCTCCAACACTTAGTTAATTCTTTCCATGTTGAGACGGCTCACCTAGGTTAGATCTTACTTGGCTACTTGAAGATATATTAGTTAGTTGTATATTTTCTTTTCATTCATGTCCATCCGAATCATCCTTGTGATGGTTTGTGCATTGGTGAATCATACAATGAGGATAATCCTCTATGCTTGACTTACATGACAATCTATGATACTCTTGAAGGACTTAGCTTAGGATTACTATATAACTATATATATATATATATACATATATAGCCGAATTCATGATGATGATCGGGTTATGATTATGTGTGATTAACTAGGGCTACTTTATCTAATGTTCTAAGTCTCTCATTCTTGATTCTAATGGGCAAACTAGGACCCATGAAATCACATACAACTTAATGTCAAAACAAGTATTAGACGAGATATATTTTCTTGTATACATACTTTTGTTCTTGAATTCTAAATCCCGAATCCAACCACTCCATAAACTCCGTATGACCATACACCTTCGTTTTCCCATTCTCAACCACTCGTAATTCACGGATAATTGGAAAGTATTGCAAAATTGTGAGTATACATGACCCCTTTTCTTTAACACTTTTGGGTGCAATATGTTACACTATTAAACACACGTAATCACTCATACTTTTATGCAAACACAAACAATCCAATCATACATGCTTAAATACCTACTTGATTTGTATTCTTGGAACATTCTTATGTGAATTACTTGTCATTAACTTTTTTAAAGCCTTCTTTTAACATGTATAGCGTTATAGGAGTAACGCACCGCCCATATTCTTGAGGTCATGTTAAGTTAAGTCATACAAAGCGGTAATCAGAGGATTGACTTGTTAAATTGCATGCCATGTTTACATTAATCTAGTGAACTATTTTTGTCACGTGGATTGTCGAAACTTTTATTTATGCTAGTACTCAAACTTATATGCTTGCCAATACTTTTTTATTGAACTATACTTTAAAACGTGTTCCAGGATTTTGATGATGATGATGATGACGCACGGAATCTAGTATGATGCCTAGAAACGCACCTTAAACTTTAAATACTTATTGTATTCTAGTTTGATTCAAACTTGTTGTAGTTCTATTTCAAACAATGTACTTGATATTAGCAATGAAATTAAATTTGTTTATTTAAATACTTGTCACATTTAGTGTTATGAAGTCTCGAGCAATCTTGTTTTCTTCTCACTCCAATGTTTCCGCCATCGGTTGGGGTGTGAGACGTTGAAAGAGTTAATGATGTTGGGTGATGTTGATGAAGTGATCATGTTAAAAATTAGGGCTGACATAACGGGTCAACTCGATCTGTTAAGACACGAACACGATAAGACACGACCCCGAAACACGTAAACATGAACACGGTAACCAAACAAGACCATAGAATAGTAATGATCCATGACACAGGCTATTGTGATAAAAGAAAAATCCAACGGAGAATGTTCAATAATCAAAATTCAATTCCAAAAGAGATCCCTAGCCGCGAGTCTTTAAACAAACAAATAAAACAAAGATAATAAAATAACTAAAAGTCCAACAACTTAGGAATTATAAAAATTAAATACTAAAGGATAGAACTTGAGCTGGAGTTTCTCATCGGCCAAATATCTTCAATCGGGTCCCGGGTCGTGGGTCGTCGAGTCTGGATCAACGTCCATATCTGTATCAATCTATTTCATTCTTTTGTCTATTTCTTTATCTCGTTCATTTCATTCATTTGCTCATTTCATTACCCCATACCAAACAGACCCATAGTATTACTACATAATTCTTCATTTGAAATTCACTAATTTAAATTCCCCTTTGTTGTTGTTCGCAAATTTATGCCTTTTTCACAGTGTGATGAATCTTACCCCTGTGTTCCCAAGTTTCATTTAACGAAGGAAGAGAAAGGATTTGGAGGGATTTAAAAAAAAAGTTGTGTTTCAGAGTTTTTTAAGGAAGGAAATGATGAGAAATAAAAGGAAGGGTTATGATATAATAGGAAGTTTTTTTTGCTAGAAAGGCTAAAAAGTAATCTTGACCATCAATTGATTTAATCAATGGCTAAGATTAAATGAAGGAAATTAAAAGTAAGAAAAGAGGCTCGTGGGTTTGTGTAAGGGCATTATAGTCAATTCAGGACAATAGTTTCTCTCTCCTCCAATTCCCCCCATTTTTTAAACGTTAATAACTTTTTCATACGACATTATTTTTTTATAAAAATTGCACCAAAAACGAGCGTTTTTTTATCTTTAAAACGAGTATACTATTGCTATATTTTGGGGAAAAAAATTGCAAAAACCCAGTTGCGTAAAACGCAGTGGATAAAAAACGTAAAAAATGACTTTTTTTCTAAAACGCAATGCACAAAAACACAAATAAATGTCATATTTGTAAAACGCAATGGCCAGAAAACACAAAGAAATGTCTTATTTCTAAAACGCAATGGCCAAAAACACAAAAGAAAGTGTTTAACCTAAAACGCAATGGCCAGAAAATACAAAAGAAAGTGTTTTGTCTAAAACGCAATGCACTGAAAACACATAAAATGTGTTTTACCTAAAACGCAATGGCCTAAAAACACAAAAGAATGTGTTTTTTCTAAAACGCAATGGACTGAAAACACATAAAAATGTGTTTACCTAAAACGCAATGGAATAAAAACACTTCAAAATGTGTTTTCTAAAACGCAATGGACCAAAAAAACACATAAATATGTTTTTTTTATTCTAAAACGCAATGGTCTAATAACACAAAAGAAAGTGTTCTTTTTAAAACGCAATGAACTAAAAACACATAAAAATGTGTTTTACCTAAAACGTAATAGAATAAACAAAAAACACAATGAGTTTAAATTCCATGTAAAACGCAATGAACTAGCTAGAAAAGAAAAACACATTGAATAAAAGTAATAATTTAACACTCAACTATAAAACTAGATATTTCTGTAACAAATGGATAAACATAAAACTAGTTTAAATATAATAAAAATTGGGATGAGGAAATAACTTAAGAAAACATCATCTTTAGCTTTTCTGGTGTGCAGGTCTTGAGAAGAGAAGAAAAATATGCTCAGGCGCTTTCAACAAAACAACTAAGGGGCTGTTTGGTAGCATCTTAATGACCATTCAGATGCTACATCTTAATGGTTTAAAACCTCTGAATGAATAAGAGGTTACCTCAAGTCTGAATGGTTAAGAGGTAACCTCTGAATGGTAAATCATCACATGTCAAATTCTTCTACCTTCTCATTGATAAAATTCTTAATGGTTCCATTAAGAGGTAGCCTCTTAATGACCATTCAGAGGCTACCAAACAGCCCCTAAAGCTAATGATAAATTACCTAATTAGCCGTCATATTAATCAACTGCATCAAAACTTAAAAGACGCAATACTTTCTTTCACTGAACCACATCACCGGAATAACAATTCCCGCCTGAATCATCATTGTCTACCACCACGAAACCCTAGCTGTCGCTTGGGTTTACAACCTCTGCCACCCACCAACAAACTCCCTCATTATCATCGACTTCCTCTGTTTCATGTCTACCTCGATTTCGCCGTGATTCTTGAAGAAAACAGAGAAGATGACCTGCTAAGTCGTGGTCGGACAATGACGGGGTAGGGAAAACGAGAAGTGGTGGTGGTGGTGGTGGTGGTGGCGGTGGCGGTGGGTGATAGTGTGGTGGTGCACGGTTGAGTTGAAAAGTAACGAAGTGGGTTTTTTTCTAGATCTGGAAATATGTATTTGAGATTTCTTTTGGACTAAAATACCCTTCCTTGTGATTATTGTTATTTGTCACATGTCCTCTTATGATTGTTTCCTATCCTTGCTACCGAAAACAAACTTCCTATTGATCCTCACCTATAAAAGGAAAACTTAAGTAGTTTTCTTCATTTTAAATCATTCCAAATTGGAGAGATTTGGAAGGAAAACATTTTTAACACTTAAAATCTTTAGTTTTCTTTTTGTTTCTCTCAAACTCAGGAACACAATATTTAATTAAATCTTTTCTTTCCACTCATTTTCTTTTCTCTCCTTCATGAATTTTCTCTTCTTTTATTTTCTTTATTAAACTCGAAAACTCGAAAACTCGAAAACACAACGTTACTGTCGTCATTCCAAAGTCTCCATCCCTTTTTGTTTTCACAATTCAGCTCTTTTTTTAAATTGTTTTTCCGCTTCTTTGATAGCCCAATATCAAGAGCCCACGATTAATTAACAGCCCACTTGCTTCTCATTTAAATCCTTTTTAGCCCATTTATAATGCTGTTTTAACTTTTTAAGTCCAGCTAACTTTTATAATGATGTTTTAACTTTTTAAGTCCAGCTAACTTTCTTTAATATTCTCGTTTCCTTATTCCTGCGTTCCAAATAGATAAGCAGTTAATTTTAACACGCAAACTAATTCAACATTCAAGACATTCGTCACTTTTCCCACATTTAAATACCCTAAATATGCTAAGATGGGGCTAGCCCACCTGGAAAAAGCTCATGCCTCTTAGAGAAGGAGTAAGCTTTACCGTTAAAAAAATAGAAAACCAAAATAAACAACCATGATATGTATATAAGATGTACCAATCAAATTGGATGCTTGATTTCATTTTTGCCCTGTAAGTGCTTCGGCGAACACAATAGGATACTTTTGATGTTTCTAGACCAGCATCCAAGGGCGTAGCTTAAGAGGGGCCGGGAGGGGCACCCGACTCCCCGAACTTTTCGCTCAGTAGTGTTATATATGTAGTTTTCGTATAGAATTTTTTGGGTATATACGTTTTCGACCCCCCCCCCCCGTTTTCATGGTCAAGCTTCGCCACTGCCAGCATCTGTAACAATATAAAAAATGTGAACGACACCAAAATTAATAGTCGTTGGTGGTCAATTGAGTGACCATTTTCTAAACTTTTTAAAGTTTTTGGTGAATATTTTTATTTTACTTTCCGCGGTTGAAAAACAAAACACCTAATATCGTGTGACAATGGATTTTCAATTGAAACATCTTGCTCAACATGAATAAACTTGGCCAAGGTATAGATACTTATATGGATCATTAAAAGTTATTTGATTGATTATGCCAATGAGGTGGTGGTGGAGTGGTAAGGAAGAGACTTGATGTTCTAAGGGACCCAGTTCGATTCCTCTCCTCTCCATTATTTTCTGCGACACCTGGTGATGATGGGAGACTAGGCGAATAGGTGGAGATCGCTAGTTCTATCATTGAACTGAGCAACCCCACTGCACTGTCATGCCTTCAGGCGAGTGTTCACGGGCTTTGTCCCTAGGTGAGGGTTTTCCCCTGTTCGGAGGCGAGTGTATCCCGATATGGTGAATTTCACCAGTAGCCCATTTGGAGAATTCGTTGATCATTCCAAAAAAAGTTATTTGATTAAATTGAGATCAAGCTCAAGTAGACCTCAGGCTCTGATTGAGCTAATAAGAACTATGATAGACACTATTGTCAGTTCTTATAAAACTGATACGTAGTTTATTTATAACAAGAAGCAAAATACAGTCGGTCAATTGTTTGCCAATTGTGCCGAAATATAAAAATCTTAAACAAAAAACAAACATAATGATTTTTTATAAGTTGCACCAAAAAAGATTACTTATGAATCTTCTCCCCTAAAATCTTGGTTTCCTCAATTTGCTTTTTAATTCCCCTTCTTTAATCATTTTCGTTTTTAATCTAAAGTTTGATGTTGTACTTCTTCGGCGGAGCCCTTTGATCGCGCATCTGAACTCAGACGAGCTTTTTTGACCTTCCAACAAAAACAACCGCTCGCGGAGACCTTTTCAGGTTCTTCATCAACCATGACGCATTTCTCACTTTTATTTTTTGTTTCCTTCTTCTCCTTATAAAGTTTTTTCAATACGTAAGCCTCGGCCGAATCGAGCCCAGCTGTGGCCATGGCTTCGAAGTTTATTGAAACACAAAATAACTCCAATGCAAAACATGGGTTTAAGAAGCCAAACTTATATAGAAATCCGGTTGTTTGGGCAACAAGTAAGTCTCATGTTAGAGTTGTGTGCTAGCTATAAAAAAAAACACTATAATATTATCATTTTAGAATTACATTATTCAAAATGATGTGTACTTTTATCATTATTTTTATTATTATTGTTATTATTATAAATTTTTTTTTTTTTTGCTTAGTCAAAAGTGTTTAAGATAATGTTCTTTTCTTCGTTGTGGTTATAATAATAATCTTTTCAATTTTTTAATACTTAATGATCAAACACCGTGATTTCTAATATCTGATATTTGAGGTGCTAACAACCGATGGAAATACATGAATGTAAACGAGACAAGCCACTCATCAACTACTCGAGAATGATTTGCTATTAGTTTTGACCGGTTTGAATTTAAACGAGTTCAAGTTTAAAAATTACTTACAAACAAAGCTTCGATTGATAGTGCTTAAAACAAAGTTGATTTTAAGCTTAAATAATTTATGACGTACATAAGCTTGTTTACACCCCTGGTTTTTAATTTACAAATGTTGTCACATATAAAGTGATGGGTTCTTGGTACCCTGTTAATCTAGACTTTTTTTTGTAAATTTAGAAGAAAGAGTAATTGTATAGTAAAGAATATATCACGCGTTCGGCGTGAGGGTCTCTTCATGCTGGGCACACCACCCCTAGAACGGCATTGAGGGCAGCGTAGAGTTGGAGGCAGGGGTTTTCCACCGGCGTGGAAGGATTTGGGGTGGCGACGTGACATCTCATGGTTGGGTGTGGATTATGCCATGGCCCCCAATGCCTATTTAAAAAAAATTTACTCCTCTTATTTGAGCTAAACCCTTTCTTCCATTTTTTACCTTCAAAATCTTTCAACTATCATCTTATTTCTCACAAAACTCTTCAAAATGTCAATTAATCCATGGAACGAAGAAGAGAACATTGTGTTATGTGAATCGTGGATCGCAACAGTGACCGACAACGGGGCTCCCTTACCCACTTATCCTTTTTGGGAACGAGTTTTCCAACAATTTTGTGTGCATAGGGTTGAGGTCACCCGAACCATGAACGCACTTTGTTCACGTTTCCGAATTATTCATATGGGTAGTTCAAGATTTGAGATGCTTGTCAACGTTGTGCACAACGATGATGGTGAGCTCAACGAAGACGATGTCATCCAAGTCGCCCTCGTCAAGTATATAGGCACACGTACGGGCGTGACTTCAAACAACGTCACGGCGTGGCAAACATTAAGATTCTTTGGTTAAGTTTTTATGTTAGCGTTTAATTTTCGTTATGTAATGTTTCTTTTTTTAAATTTTTTCGTTTTTAAATTATGTAATTTTTTTTATTAATGTTATTTGTTTAATTTGTATGTAAGGGTATTATTAATTAAATTTAATAGATTTTATATAATTTTTAAATATAAAATAATAATAGAAAATGTGTGTCATGTGTCGAATAACGCCACTTTTCTAAAACATATCATCCACATATCAGACAACGTCTATTTTCAAGTGCCCCACTCCGTATATTCTTAATAATTCATTTTGAAAGTTGGTGGACTAGTTTGACTGAGCGCAAGTAATAATTCATTTTGAAAGTTGGTGGACTAGTTTGACTTGGAGCGTAAGGAAGGCAATGGTCAAATTTTCATAGTTTATTGGACGCTTTGAATCTTCGGTTCAATACAAATTATATTACTATAACCAATTTTGTAGAAGGCGTTAGGCGTTAGCCTGGTAATGGGGTACCGCCTAAGGATTAATCGGAATTAATTAGATTGAGTTTTTTATGTATAATTTTATAAATTTATATATAAAAAACATTGATTTTATACTTTTTATCTACAAAATTGAAAGTTCAGGGAACAAGTGTAAACTAGTGAAAATAGAGAAGGGGTTAAATGTTAAAATACCCAAACCTTATTAACCCTAATCCCACCATCGTTCTTCATACGTCGTCTCCTCTGTCCTTTATTCATCAGAACCCCAAAATTCTCCTTCATTAATACAGCAACATCAGGAATCTCTTGGCTGATGTTGATTTCGCACAATGGAGACTCATTTTTTACTCGAAATTGGTCCGATTTTGGTTCGAATTCTTGTAAGAACACCCTTCCCTTGAACGATTTGGTCTAATCTTGAACCATTCTGATTAAATTGCTACTAGTTTTGACCTGATTTTGACCGACCAGGTCCGATTTTCAGCGGATTTCCACCGATTTTCCCGACTTTTGACCGATGTTGACTTTTACCACCTAATTAGACCGATTTTGGAAAATCCATTTACAAATAGTTTGCTTTTGACACCCCAACTTTTTCGTAATTTCCTTTTCACCCCCAACTTTGTTATAGTTTCCTTCTTACCCCAAAACTTTATCAAATTTTATCTTTACCCTTTCTTAGCCTTAAGTTTACGAAATGCAATTTTTAACAACTTAACTTTTTATGAACTTTGTAAATGTCACTTTGACCCCCTCGAGAGTTTTTGGCTTGACGATATAAATTCGAGTTAGTCGGGTCTCGTATAATACGTTATGATTGTACGACATAAATTTGATTTACGTCACGTTTTGATCAAATCGCAATGCAACTATAGGATGCATTGAGTTCAATCGGATACGTCAAAACGTGCGTTTTCCTATGGTTAACATATCACATAACGCTTGAACTAATCCGTTCGATATTTGTGAAATACCCACGCCGCAACGCGCGCGGGTCTTATTATTAGTTTAATATGAATAACCAACAGATGTTAGAAATTAAAATTTTAAATACAAGATACATGCATGATTATTTCTTTATTTATTTAACTAATATTGTGGTGAATTATTGAATTTAACTATCTATTTATTGTGTGCATTTTAAACAATAATAATATGTATTTATTGTGTAATAATAAAACATAAAATGGCCTTTTTCATAAAAAAAAATCTGTACAAGATAAATTATCATTCTAATTTCTAAGCTAAACATTCATTTCTTTGTCATGCTTTTGAAACATAACCTGGATGTAAGTATCGACACAAGCTATATAAAATCCAGAGATTTTAGTTTAATCTAAACGTGCTTTGGCAATTTTAGTTAGTTCGAACTCATAGACGCATGTAGTAAAAATATGTCGGTCGAGTCAACCTAACGAGTTTGCGGGTGAAGCCAATTTTTTTAGTCTCAAGGGCTTATTTTATGTCAAAACTTAGATTCGTTGGATATTTTATATCATATATGAAAGTTAAAAATGATCATTGTGGTTTGTAAAAAAATATATATATATATCAGTTTAACTTTGTAATTTTAAGTAATAAAAACTAAACATATTTGCTTATAAATATTTTAAGGAATAAAACGATAATAAAAATTATAAAACACTAAATCTCTCTGTCATCGTCTCTTTCTCACCCTTTCTCTCTCACCCACAAACCCACCACCATCAGCTATCACGTGCCACCACAGCAACCACCTACCACTTGCCAACACACCACCACCATTATCGTCCCTACTACACACCACCACTATTGTTACCGTCACCGCTACACATTAGCACCACCATAACGCCGATCACGGACAGCGGGCACCACCATACGCCGACCTCAGTAACCATTGATGACAATTGTAGAACTTGGAGCCTGTTTTTTGACGGTTAAACGCGGTCATTTCAGCGTTGAAGTGTGGCTCAGGATAAGAACTCCCCTTTTTTTAAACAAGTTTGACTTTTGGTATTGGGGTGCACCTAACAGTGTCGTGAGGTTTCAATTAATTTTACAAAGCCTTGAAATAGTGGTTGAATTAGTTTTTCAACAGATCGACACCTCACATGTTTGGGTTTTTTTTTCGTTTTCAGTTTGGGGCTTTTTTTATGGTTTTGTTGAATTTGCAGCTTGACCCGAAATTGGTTGTGGTGATGGTGAACATGTGGTTGTGGTGGTCGGCTGGTGGTGGTGGTGGTTCGATGAACTCGTCAAGGGAGGGTGAAAGGGAGTATTTTATTTAATAAAATTATGAGGTATTTAAGTTATTTACATAATAGTCTCTAAAAAATAAAATGACAAAAATGTCCTTATATGTAAGGTACATGATTAAATTTAACAAAAAATTTTAACTGAGTTAGTGCTAAAGGACATAACATGTAACATTTGAAAACATTAAGTACAAAATTTATCAACTTTAAAGGCAAAGGAAATCGGCTGAAACTTGGTATAAAAATTGGGACAAAATTTGCAAATCACTCTAATTTTTTTAACAGCCAACATAATCAATTCCGAGCACTTTCGGGGCACCCACTGAACCAAACGGAGTACTACAAAAGTAACCTGAGTCCACCACCAATTCCGTGGAAAACCCGATAACCCACCCGCCCGTAGGCATGACGATGAAATTACCGATAAAACTTGTTTGGCTCAAGTATCGAACCCAGGTTTCTACGAGTCTTCTATCATTGTCCACCAGTGCCTTACTCTGCAACAAGTGGTAGTCAAACTTGCATCTCCTAAAAATAAATACAACCCTCCCACCACTTGATCCAGAGATCATTGGCGTTAACATGGTTGAAAAAGTCGTTAGGCGCTATGTAGGATCGTGAAACGACTTAACGAGTCGATCAGAAGAGTGCTCAGACAGAATCAGAGGCGGAATTCATTGATTCTGTCTTTGTTTAGCTTGATTTCACTATTAACTGTCTCTTGTATTGATCAGAAAGCTGTTACAGACACGGAGACACTTGGACGGAGCTTCGCCGTCGGAAAACTCAACTGAACTGACCACTTGATTCCGCTCGGACTGTCCTATTTATAGACCTTCTGATTCCGCTTGAACATGTTTCAAGCGGAATCTCAACATTCATTTGGATCGGAATCAGACATGACATTTGGAGCGGAATCAGAAGCTTATGTGATTTCGCTTGAACATGACCTAGTGTCATTTCAAGCGGAATCACTTATAATTTCCACTTTCTTGATTTCCGTGCACTATACAATCAGTTCTAATCTAAGACTCGAACGAAGATGAAGTCGACAGACAACTGCACCAACAGACTCCCCCTTGAATGTTGACGGAATCTTCAGTGAGAGTCTTCAACATTACAACTCTTCAATCTTGATCGGTCTTCTTCAGGAATTTTTCCTGGAATCATGTACCCGGATCTTTCTCTGGCTCTAACTCTTGTCAGACTCCCCCTCTCATCAAGCTGGGATCGTTGTCTGGAATTTGTTATCACCTTTGAAATTACATCCTGGCTTTTCTTCTGATTAAGCTCTTCACAGGTTCTGATGCATCTCCTGGCTTTCCGTAGCAACAGGATCAGAAACCTTTCCATTTCCTACACAAATCTTAGACACTCATAAACAAATTTTCTCATTTAAGTTTTTATCAAAAATTTGAAACATTCTAAACTCTGATTCAAATTAATGAATCATCTAAACATTTCAAAATTTTCAATTCAAACACTCTTATCAAAACCATCAGTTCATCATGTTTAGCCTTTGAATTTTGAAAATCAGCTCTTCATCATTAGTTGTCAAAAATCTTTTTGGATTTTTCAAAAGTATGAAACATAAATGCAAGAACAGATATTAAATGCAAGCATAAAATATGTACAAACAATATTTTTGTGAGTTTGTGAAAGATGATCGTATCAGTTTTAAGACATATCACAAGCACCATTAAGCTTTTAATCGTTTTAAGTTTTAAACTATTCACATAGATTGACGATATTGTTGTCCACTTAAACTCAAACTAAAAACTTTCGAAATGCTTACCGATACATTAAGGTATATTAATTATGCACTAAATTCTTATGGACCCCACGATCTCAGCATATCCCCTCATCATGTAATACATTAACTCAAGTAATGCCTTTAAACATTAATCAACTGTGATTTGTGCAAAAACAACTCAGAATGTTTAAACATTAACAATCAGGTCGATACTTCCGTATACGCAGAGAAAGTCCAATGTTTAACCAAAATAAAGAAACTAAAAACAAGTTGAAATTGTTTAGGCTTTAACCACCAGTTCGATACTCACGTATACGCAGAGGTGATCCAAAGCTTAAACGAAACACCAAAGAAAATAACGCAGAACATTTAGGCAATAACATCCAGGTCGATACTCACGTATACGCAGAGGATGTCCAATGCTTAAACAAAATAAAGAAATAAAAACAAGTTTAAATCTTTGCAAAAGAAATACACAATCACAGTATCATTTTTAGCAAAGTTGTGAAAGCTCACAAACTTAACCAGTTTTTATGCTTTTTGGCATTCAGTGATTACTGAGCAGGTACACAATCAGGAAGGACAAAACTAAGTACTATGCTTACAATCATGTTTCCCACTAGAACTAGGCTTTTTCATTTATGTTCGTATCGTTATCGCAAATCTACTAGTCTAGCTGAGCCTATCGTCACATCTTTAGTGAAATCATTTATCACTTTTGTCATTACATTTCTTTAGCATGCTGTGATAGTCCACTGATTTACTATCATTTCCTCTTGTCTCAACAAAAACTCATTTTTGAATTTATCAATGTTTTTGACTTTTTCAGTTTTTCTATTTTTTTTTTTAATTTTTACTCCCCCTAAAATCAAAATATGTTTCAATTTCGATTTTCTGGGAAAATTTGAAACAAACTGTACAAATTTGACAACCTGATGAGAATTGCATCAATTCTCCATCCACTTAGCATAAACAATCAGAACTCCCCCTTACAACAAACTATTCTCCCATTGTGATTTCAAAACACTTAAGTTTGTTTTAATTAAAATGGTTTTTCCGGAAAATTAGTTTGTTTACCAACCACTTAGTAGGTTCGGGGTCACTTCATCACATTGTTTTCTTCAAACACATGAAAGTGTAACATCCCAAAAACGGGTTTGGTAATCAAACCACGTTAATAGTAAAGACGGGTAAAATGCCGTTAGTGGTAAAAATTAACCCGGTAAATATTAGGACTCAAATAAATAAACCTAATATTAATTAAAAATGGGGATAAATACTTTGAGAAAACAAAGTATATGAAAAGGCCAAATTAACGGGACTTAAAAACATAACAGGTTATAATTTCCCGAACCCGTTAAAATAACTAGGAGTAATTAACCTAGTTAGTGGCTTGTGATTAAGTGACTAATGGTGAGGCATAGCTTTATTTGATCAAAAGAAAACTAGAGGGGCCAAAAGTGTTTAACTTGAAACTTATATCAATAAAAAAAAAAAAAAAAAACCCCTCAAACACTCACATTTGTGAGTGTATGAGTTCGACCAGAATGCCAGGGGCGACCAAGGGGAAGAACTCCAAACCTAGTTCTTGTTTAAATCCACAAATTGAAGGTCAAGATCAGCCCTAAAACGAGATCTGAACCCGGATTAGTGATCCCCATTGAAAGGGGAGTCACAAGGTATGTAAATTTTATGAAAAAATCTCTAGTTGGATTTCTAGGTAAACTTAGAAATCTGAAATTTGATGGTTGCATGTTTGTTATATGATGAAATTATGAATGATTTTATGTCTAGGAGTAAACCCTAGTCATTTACTTGTTGAATTGATGTTCATAATTGTGAATTTATGATCACCCGATTATGTGCTAAATGAGTTTTGTAGAAACATGATGAACCCTAGAATCATAATGGTTAAATTGTGTTAATAGAAGTCCCTGAAGTTAGATTTGAAGTTTGATGTTAGTACTTGTTAATTATGCTAGAATTTAAGGGTTTAGAACACTTAAATGGGCTGGAGAAATTTGATATTTCGTGTTGCACACAAGGTGCTTGATGAAATGCTTAAACAAGAAAATATAACAAAACTGATTGGGATTAAAAATTATTGCGCTGCAGTTTTAAAAAAATCATGTAAAATCATTGGAACGACCTGTGAGGTTGAGCCTTATATGCTCAGAAAGCTATTGAAACATACTACGTTTTATGTTTGAACATGTTTGTTAAATTCTGATGTTAAACGGGTCAAAACAGTGTCCGAAGTCGGCTGAACTGTTTTGACAGCAAGCTGATTGGAAGCATTTTTGACTTCAGAGCTGATTTTGTAAAAATCATATAAAATCATAGGAACATCGTTAGAAGACGTACCATATATGCCTAGAAAGCTATTTTAGAGTTCTACGATCCATCTTTGAACATGTTGATCTAATTCAGCTTTTAAATGGGTCAAAATGGTCAATTACAGCAGCTGAATACAAAATCGCTGCACTTTATTAATGTTCTTATTAACCAAGAAAAAGGCATAGGATTGTACATACTTGCTTTAGGCATGAAGTATTGATTGTTGGGAACAAATAACACTTTATGTGACGTGCTTAAAGTGTTTAAAATCACTTACTAACTAGTTTGTATAAGTAACTTCACTAACGGGTCAAACGGTTAGTGAATGAAAATAATTATGGTATGAAACTAGTTGTTGAATATATAGCATGCTTTGATTGATAAGTGTGTAAAAAAAAAGGGGGTCCATAGGGTGATGGCCATTATATAGAATGACCAATCTAACCATCTTATTGTAACAACTGCCACTAAAATCAATAATTAGGACGATAATTAGTTAATAAGGAAACCCTAATTGACACACCCAATTAATTCTGCACTAGCCCTAAAATTTTCAGAACAATCAGAATCAGGATCAGGGCCCCTAAAACTCGAGGGGGGTAAACCCTAGTTGATAATTATCTTAATTAAAACGTTGCTTTGTTTTGATTTGTTAAAAAGTTGAGTCACCCAAGCTACAACCAAGTCTAGGCAGCCTATGAATTAGACTGCTTAGCTTACGGACCGTAAAGGTTCGGGCTTACGGTCCGTAAGGGAGCCTCAAAACTTACTATAAATAGCCGACCTTGGCACTTGACTATTGAAGTTAAAACGACGTAAATTGTCCCTGTGTACGTCGAGTTCAGGCCAATATATCACAATAAACACACACACGATCACGAGGTGCTGCCGCAATCAGGGTAATAACTCGATCACTATTACGATTCAACGTCCGATCGATTATAACTATCCAACGATTGTCCGAGTGCTGCTCAAATTGAGCTTGTACTTTGTTATTCATTGTGATTTCGACTTGAATGTTTGAGTGCTGTTCGAATTCGGACTATGCTCTGTCATTCGTTGTGAATCCATTGAATTGTTAAGTATCGCACTTGATAATAGTTGTGAGGGTTTAATCTCGTGAATTGACGTAACTGCTGAATTAGTTACTAATCCCGTTTATGTGTGCATTATTATTTAAATTAGGTTAAAAGACTAATCAGTAAAGCTTATACTCTGCTCGTAAAATCTGCAATGTGAGTCATTCTCTTTTTATCAAATATGCTTTACAAAACTCCAAAACTATTTTAAGTTATAATTACAGGGATTAAGTCTATGTAATCACCAAGTTACAGCCGGTATGTGGGGTTTTGTATACATTACTTATTTCCCGTCACACTTGGACAAACGGGTGGCCAAGGGGTGATCTGACCACAGTCACAGACACCATTGGACAAATGGGCTAGCCAATGGATGGTCGAGTGACAAATACTGTGGGTAGTTGGTTTGATATCAGAAACATTGTAATTCCCCTTAATACTGTAGATTATAACAAATGTGTCGTTTTCAGTAAAATGAATGATTCACTCAGTATTTCCCTGCTGACAAAACCTTTTTCAAACATGTTTCAGGTGATATGGTATGAGCAAAGAAAAGTGTCGTGTAGCACTCCCAGCTTAGAAAAGTGGCTCAATGTAAATAAATAAATGAACATGTTTTGAAAATAAAGATTTCCTTGAGAAATCACAGTATTGTAATTTTCGGGAATTTATCCCTAACGAGCAGTTTGAATTATTGAAAGATCCTGTTTTGGAAAAGACTTCCGCTGTCGCCTAAATTAAAATACCACGGGGTTCCTGTCCCGCGGCTCCTGAAACGGGTCAAACCGGGTCGGGGGCCGTGACACTTATGGATGTTATGATATAGTTGACTCTAAACAAGCTAGGTGGGAGCTTGAAAAGGAACGGGTCAAACGGATCATGGATGCGAAGAATGTTTGCGCGGACGCGAGGTAAGTAAAGCTTACACTTTTTTTAGGATACGTATTTACTTTATAGATTATAAACACGACCAAGGTTATATCCGAAATATGGGTTCCGACACGAAATGATACGGGTCGGGACGAATAAAAGGATAAAAACCATGTTTAATGGCAAAAAGGGGCGAAATGGGTTAAATAATGAAATGGTAAATAAATACCATTCAAATATAAGTGCAAAATATTTGGTCGTTTAGACTAAACAGGTCAAATGGTAATGTTAACACCATTTGACGAATAACGACTAACAAGTGCATGTCGAGTCTAATGCTCACAGGGTAAAACGGCTTATGGAATTTACGTGGCTATGAATCAGCAAATTATTAAGGCAAGGTATTAAAACGGGTCAATACTTTGACCCGCGCCAGGTACGCGTAAATTGGTGAAAGATATGTGAATACCTTAATGTAGAAAAATGACATGTGAAAGTAGAGAGTAGGATTTAAACTTAAATGATTAAATCCTCTCTAACGGGTCAAAAATATGCATTTAAGCGTAGACGGGTCAAAAATATGCATTTAAGCGTAGACGGGTCAAAATCTTATAAAAAAAAGTAATAAGCCGAATGCATAAAAGTCTCAAAATTTATTAAGCCGGATGTCGGACTTTAACTCCATATGATGGAAAATCAAATTACAAACATGTAGGAAGAAATAGTAGGTCAAACGGACAAGCGAATTTAAAGATACGAAAGAATTCGTGTCAATTCGGCAAAATGGAAAGGCTGAATGCAGGGGCCACCGTAACTTACGGTGCCACGGTGGAGCTGAATTCTTTACGGTGGTTGCCTACTGTTGTACGGTAGGAAAATTTTATTACAGAGGCCACCGTAACTTACGGTGCCACCGTAAGTTACGGTGGAGGTCATTTTCAATTTTGTTTTTGGAATCAATGGTTTCCCGGACTCGGTTGGACACGTTTTAAAGCCCTTAAGTCTAAAGCATTTCGTGTTTATGAAATGTAGGTACATTTTGGATGCCGGAAGACGATCAAGCTCGACGAAGGACCGAACACGATATAGATACATGCTTCCGCACTTTAACACATTGCAAATTTTAAACAACGAATTCAACCACGTTATGTAGAATAACTTATGAATTGTAAAAGTTTTAATAAATTCGTATTTTTATAGTATGTGTAGGCTTAACTACACATCTAATTGTTGGCGTATACATTACAAATTGTTAATTAGTAACTAGGGTGTTACAGAAAGATTTATCATTTCCAGTTTTAAACCTCAACACCACTTGTAGAAAATCAAGTACAATTTAATGTCCTTGATTAACCACTTTGTCAAACGAAATATCATCGAAATGAATTTCTCAAGAAATGTGCCGATTCATGTTCCACGCTTACCAACCTGAGAACTCCGGCAAGTCAGGTTTTTCATTTAAACAGATTCACCCAAGCCTGACGGTCCTTGGGTGACTTTGAATTCTTGTTCAACAATGGTGGAAAATTTGCATCATCCATTGTTAAACCTGAGTTCTCAATTTTTACCTCAACACATGGCTCTTCTGGCTTTACCACACTAGATTCATTGCCTGAACATGGCTCCTTTGACTTTGACGAGTCAAGATCATTGCCAACAACTGGCTCTTTTGTTTCCGAGGAAACAAATTCATCGCCAGGAAGTGAAAACTTCACTTTCTTTGTTTTGTTAATCTTCTGATTAACAACTTTCTCTTTCTTCAGGATTCCTTTCTCTTCTGTCCTCAGATTTGTATCTGATGAATCTGTTTTGCTAGACTTATCATTCTTTGTGAAGCAAGACGATTTATCAGAACTGCTGTTTGGTTTTCTTGATGTACCCGAGGACAAAATCTTCTCCAGATACTCTCTTTCCTTCTTTCTTTTCTTCCTCAGTCTGTCTTTTTGCCCTTAAGAAAGCTTTACTTTCTTTTCTTGAACTTTAGGTTCTTGGCCCTTCTATTCTTTGGACTTGACATTGACTGGTTTCTTTGCCATTTTCTGAGATCCAGCCCTCGATCTTTCATTTGATCTCCTTGGGCAATCTCTGGCAATGAGACCTTTGATATAGCATTCAAAGCATCTTCTTGTCTCATAACTCCAGCTCTGGCAGTTAACAGCAATGTGACCTTGATAACCGCATTGGTAGCACACTCTGTTATCGTACCAATCACCATTTTCAGTCCAAACATTCAGATCATAGCACTGTTTGGCTTGGTGATAGTCATTTCTCCTCCTAAAAGCTGGATTTAGCTTTGAAGCACTGTGGTCAAACCTGCACCACTCATCACCAACTATTTTTGAGTTTTCATTTTTCAATTTTTTTTTGATTTTTGATTGCGATTGGATGATTGATCTGATGAACTTTTATTTTCTTTTTGAACAATTTTCTTATTTTTCATTTTTTGTTTTGAATCTGCATTCTTTTCCAAAGGTTTCTGCTTTGAACATTCACCTTTTTCTGTAGAATGCAAATTCGTTTTCTGAAACTTTTCTTTTAATTTCAAAAACAATTTCTTTTTTTTAATTTTTTCATTTTCATCATCAGATTTCTCATCACAATCTTCAACTATGACTTTATAATAGTTTGTGACATTGTCACTTATTGGAACAGAATTGGTCGGTTTTGGACACGTGTGATTCAAAGACTCTGATGAAATCACAAAACCTTTCAATTTCTTTTCAAGCTCATCAATTTTGATCCTTGAATTCTCAGCTTCATTTTCAAGCTGAGATATTCTTTCAAGATGAGACTTGAATGTTTTCTCATTTTCCATTTTCATGTTTTCAAGAACAGATTTTTCATTTTCCAAAACCTTTATCTGTTCTTGAAATTTCATTTCATTCGCTTTCAAATTTTTGTTTTCCAACTTTATCCAGAAATCTTCATCTTCTGAAGATTTCTTTTTGCTTTCAAACTCTTTTTGTTTCTCTTTCAAAACTTTGTTTTCTATTGTCAAACTGTTCAAGTCACTTAACAGTTTAACATTTTCAGATTTCAGTTTCTCATAATTTCCCTGCAAAATAAGAATCTGTTTATCATCAGTTTGCTTCTCATTTCTCAACTTCTTGACTTCTAATGTCAAACTTTCCGCATCCTTCAAGAGTTTGCCATTTTCAGTCTCATGTTTATCACATTTAAGGCACAGTGATTCAGAACTTGAGGATCCAATCTTCACAGATTCTTCATTCTTTTGAACTTGCTCTGTCTCCATCTTGTATGTTCCTGCACAAAAGAGTTTAACGAAATCAAAAGGATTCATGCTTTCATCAATATAACATTTCCTTTTAATATCATATTTCAAAATACTCTTTGTAGCAAGAAACACACGAATTCTTCTATCTATTTCAGCAAGTACATTCAATTCCAATTTTTGTAAATTCTTCTCCATTTCATTCATCAATTCCTTCCTTTTCTTATATTCCTTACGAAGTTCTGCATTAACCTCATTGAAGAATTGTTTTGGATAAAGTTCTTAAAAAAATCCTTCTTTTTTAGTTCAACCAAGAATTTATCCCATTTAGCAGGTAATGCATTTTCCAATTTTGATATATGTTCATCTCTTGATAATCTAATATTATGTTTCTTCAAATTGTCTATTAAAATTTCAAACCGTCTTTCCAACTCATCTAATGTTTCATCCTTTTGGCACATGAAATGTTCATAACTCTTGACCCAAATATCCACATTTACATTTCCATAACTACTATCCACAGTTCTCATATACCAACTATTGAAATTTTCAAGATAATCATTTTCTTTCTCATCAAATATTTTTGCCATATTTCAAACAGTCCCGACAAATTTCACACAAACGATCACTTCCAAGCGAAATACCTTTTTGGAGCGGAATCACACAAAATCAGAACAACTAATTTCGCTTGAAATGTTTCAAGCAGAATAAGCAATCTGAAGCGGAATCAAATGATTCACTCAAGTGGAATCAAACAATTCAAGCGGAATCAGGTGATCTTCAAGCGGAATCAAACAATTCAAGCGGAATCAGGTGATCTTCAAGCGGAATCGCCCAATTCAAGCGGAAATACTGATTTCACTTCAAATTTTCAAGCGGAATAAGAACTTTTCAGGTGGAATACTTGATTTCGCTTGAAATATCACACCTTTTCAAGCGGAATCAGAAACTATTCGTTCAAGCGGAATCAAGTTTCAGTCCAATTTTTGTTAGTTTTAGGTTGAATTTTGATCTCAAACTTTCTAGGATTTGTTAAAATACTGTTTTACACAATATATCAAAAACTCAGACCATTTTCACTCTGAAAACTTGATTAATTGTGAAAAGAAGGTGTAGAAATCAGAATTTTCCAGTGAAAACGAGCTAAACGTTAAGAACTCTTCCTCCTGAGCTCTGATACCACTTGTAAGATCGTGAAACGACCTAACGAGTTGATCAGAAGAGTGCTCAGACAGAATCAGAGGCGGAATTCATTGATTCTGTCTTTGTTTAGCTTGATTTCACTATTAACTGTCTCTTGTATTGATCAGAAAGCTGTTACAGACATGGAGACACTTGGACAGAGCTTCGCCGTCGGAAAACTCAACTGAACTGACCACTTGATTCCTCTCGGACTGTCCTATTTATAGACCTTCTGATTCCGCTTGAACATGTTTCAAGCGGAATCTCAACATTCATTTGGAGCGGAATCAGACATGACATTTGGAGCGGAATCAGAAGCTTATGTGATTTCGCTTGAACATGACCTGGTGTCATTTCAAGCGGAATCACTTCTAATTTCCACTTTCTCGATTTCCGTGCACTATACAATCAGTTCTAATCTAAGACTCGAACGAAGATGAAGTCGATAAACAACTGCACCAACACGCTCCCTAGTCGGTCGATCAGGTAGTTGAGAGTACTCGGACATGGTAAATTATAAAGAAATTAGTTTTCGAAAATTAAATATATGTTAAATAACATAAGTTTACTAATAAGTATAACAAAATACGTGAAAATGATATTCATTCTTTAAAATAATAGGCATGTAAATTATATTTTATTTGTTTTAAAGTCAAACTCGGCCTGAGTTGACCTACTAGATCCGATTCTGGCCAGGTTGACCGCGTTTGATCGACTCCGAGTAACTAAGCGGAGTTGAAGAAAGTCGTTTCGTCAACTATCTTGTAGCGATTACTCGGAGAGTACTCGGACTTAGAAACCTTGTTTTACAATGATAGACGTTAATAAATTGTTTCTATATATCAATGATAATCTCTTTTTACCTTTTATCTAATTTAAAATTATATTCTCTGATCACTTTTAATAATATTGTTAGAAACTTTTTCAAAAAAAAATAATAAAATATATAATATTATATGTTTTTTTCCTTTATTTTAATACCATTTTTAGTATAATATTATTTAAAAACAAATAAAACAAAAATATTTTTAAGAATTATTATTATTATTAGTATATTACTCTTTGCGAGTCTCTCTCTACCACACACATTCACTTCCCCAAGACCCACCACTAGGGCTGTAAACGAACCGAATGTTCAGCGAACAGGTCGTGAACCGTTCGGCGGGAAGTTCGTTTATGTTCGTTCGTTTAATAAACGAACGAACATGAACAAGAAATTTCGTTCGATTAGTTAAATGAACGAATGTGAATAGCGGTCTCGTTCATTCGATTGTGTTCGTGAACGTTCGGTAAGGTGTTCGTGAACGTGTTCGTGAACATTCGTTGATTTGCGTTCGTTTATGTTCGTATGTTTGTGTTTTAATTGAAGATCTTTGTACTTTCTTATATTTTATTTGTACTTTTTATATTATTAAACTTTTATTTATTTTATTACCCTAACAATTAAACTAGGAAACCTACTTTCACCTTGTTTATGCATCATTTCCCTTTTTGTTTCTCATTATTTACATTGGCGAATACGATCAACCTTCGTTCCACAATAAGGGATTCAAGTTTGAGTGCTACTCTCTGGGCCATCTATCTTTATCCTTCGTCGCGTTCGCCAAATTTATTTGTGTTCGTTTGTGTTCATGAACCGTTCGCGAACACGCTCATTTCCTTAATGAACGAACACGAACATAAAATCTCATTCGGTAAGCGTTCATGAATCATTCGTGAACACATTTATTTCCTGAACGAAGGAACACGAACAAAGCCTTGTTCGTGTTCATTCGGTTCGTTTACAGCCCTACCCACCACTACCACCATTAACCCACTGCCACCTCAGCCACTCGCCTGCAACCACCCTCCACCAAAACCCTAGATCTACAACCACCACCACCTCACCAACCAAAACCTGACTGAAACAACGGAGGTTCGCCACCCACCCCAAAACCAAATCCTCAAAGCGTCTCTTGTAATATAACAACCCACCAAAATATTTCTGACACCCCTAATATATTTAAAATATCCAAATATGTCCTAAAATACACCCCGTATGTGAAAACGGGCCCCGAATACCTTTATTTTTATTAAAATTGATTAAAAACAAAATTTAAGGGGCTATCGCGGGGCGCGTAGCCCTTGGCTACCTCTTACGCGGGCCGCGACAGATAGGCCACTAGGCTTAACCCGGTGCCGCCACGTGTCGGGCTCATGGCGAAGCTAGTTCGATGACTGGGCCAGGCTAGGGCCTACCTAGTCTATTACGCGGGCCGCGTAGCCCTTGGCTACATCTTACGTGGGCCGCGAGGGAAGTCGAAAGGCCGCCTATAAATGGAGGGCTTCGGCCTTCAGTTCCGATCGTTCAAATCTCTTTCTCTCTCAAAATTTCTGAATAGCAGGCATAATCTCCGGGTATTATACCTCCCTAATTAACGAAGTTCTGCTCCATTGTAAGTATCATAACCCCGGTTACGTATTAGATACGTTGCCCGATTGATCCAGGGTTCCGTAACGGCTGTCGTGGTTCTGCCCGACGTAGTCGTTGGAATGCCGTCTCGGGGAGGGTATTACTAATGTAAATATTGGGTTATTATACTAACGCGTGTGCATTTGTGTAATTTATAGATAATCACCAGGAAACCCTTAAAGAAAACCTAAGACAGCAATGTGAGTAATCTCCTTTTTGCAAATTGTTTTTACAAAACCTCACCTAAATTAAATTACATTAAACAATGATTGAGTATTTGTATTCTACAATTATCGTCGGTATGTTGGGATTTTGTATACAAAATTTGTTACTACCTTGCGAGGAGTAACATGACCACAAGTCGGGTTGACAGTACCGTGGGTGGTAATTAAGTAGATGGAAACAAATGTAATTGTGTGACCGCCCTCAATACTGTACAATGGTTTTTACTAAACTTGATTAAACTGGGATTCACTCACCGGTATTTCCCACTGACAAAATGTTTTTAAACGCGTTTCAGGTAACAAAATGTGAAAGCCAAGTAAAACCCAGCTGGACAGCACTGAAGGCTTGGAAAAGTGGCTATAAAGTTACCTAAAATAAAGAGATGTTTTTAAGTAAAATAGGATTTATCCCTATAAGAATGTGTGTACTTGAAACTTGGGATTTTCCCATGTGTTTAATATATTAAAAAGCATGGTATTTTACTCTGATACAATATTTCCTAACTACGGTCCTGATGTAATTTCCGCTGCCAAATTGATAAACACCTAGATACCATCAAAACTGGTCGCGGCCGCCTGTTTCCGGGTTATTTGGGGACGGGGGTTGCGACAGAAGGTGGTATCAGAGCTAAGCCACTGATTCAGCCACAGAAGTGTTCCGCTGACACCAAGATATTATTCAAAATGTTAGGAAATAAATTATGGAAGTACGTGCATATTTGTATTTTATTGTTGTGTGTTATTTAACTATTTGTTAGTTTACAGTATGAGCGACCAATGACCTTCCGACGCGTATCGTCAGTTGTCCAGCTCGCCTAGAAGCGAAGGCACCTCTTCACAGCCTGCCCTCTCAGGGTGTTCAGCTGATAATGAAGACGGGATATTCGTGTTTAAGGCTCAGTCTGAAGAGCCATTCCCTCCTAAAAAGAGAGGATGGTTCAGTAGGGGAGCACATTAACGTAGGAAAAGAATGAAAAAGTTGCAACAACAGCGAGCACTAGCAGCCGCTAAAAGAGAGACAGATGCCCACACCCAGGATATGCTTAATAGAAGCCTAGCAAACTTTCATATCCTAGCAACCACAGCTGCCGACCCTAACCTGGAGCAACTGATAACACCCCAACCATTACCACTATTCCCCGCTCAGCCAATGGAAATGGAAAACAACCCAGAAAATCAAATCCAAATGCATGATTTCAACCCAGAGGAGATACCTAGGGTACCAGCACCCAACCTCTTAGACCCAGACTACGACCCGTGGCTAGATGAGCTTAGGGATTACCAGCAACGCTACCCAATCCCAGAAGACGTGTTGATGCATTTATTGTCTATCGCCTTCGTCAATCCGAGTCGTAGTGAGAAGCCGGAAGAAATCAAGCGCATAATGTCATATTTAGTTAGAAATGGCAAGGTGGCAAACTTATAATTAATGAGAACTTTCATTAAGTTGCCTTGACCATATAAATAGGAGGTTATGTCATGATTTTAGTAAGGGGCTGTTTGGTAGCCTCTTAATGGTTCCATTAAGAGGCTACATCTGAATGGGTAAGAGTTAAGAGTGTTTGGTATGTTAAGTGGACACCTCTTAATGGTTCATGGGCCTCTGACCGATTCAGTTTTAAAACAATCTCTGAATGAAAACAAAGACCTAAATACCCACGTACGTAACACGTTCCTTGCATCTTCTCTTTTCTTCTCTTCTGGCGACCACCATCCAAGCAAATCAACTGCCGATTCCAAGCAAAATTTCGATCACAACCAGGTATGTTCGATTGCTCTGTCTGCGTTTTGAAAACTAGGGTTTTTTTTTAGTATTGATTCGCCAGTATGTTTGATCGTTTTAGTTATGTATTTGATCAACAATCATCGTGTGGTTCATGGTAATCATCGTGTTCATGTCAATTTGATATATTTGAATGTTTCGTGTTGATTCTATATGTTAAATTAGTAGTTTTAATGTATACTAGAATGCTCTAAGATGTTAGTTTGTGTGGGTTATGGTAGTTGAATCGTGAAATTGAGGTGGATTTTGGTCATCATTCTGTTTATGTTAGTTATTTTTATGTTTGATTTGTTATACTTGTGTTGTTGCTAGTTGAATCGTGAAATTGAGATGGATTTTGCCATTTTGGTGTAAGTTGTGGTGTGAGATGTGAGTTTTGTTGATTTTGGAGTTGAAATAGGTGTGGTATGGTGATTTTATCTATTAGATTAGTAGTATTAACAAATACTACTGTTAATTTTTAAGCCTACTGAAGAAAAACTCTCTTTATGAACCATTATATTTCTCTATGAAAGAGCTGTTCATTGCAATCTTCAGTGGCGGATCTAGGATTCGCGCCAAGCGGTAACGTTTTATAAATAAGCGGTAACGAAATAGAAAAAAACGTCAATTTTTTCCAAAATTTGCACTAATTTTACACTACCGCCGGAGCGCCAAAGGGTAGCGGGCATTACCCCTTGTTATACGCTACATCCGCCCCTGGCAATCTTTCATTTTGTAATTTACCAAAAAGATCATACACATGAATAGAAGACTCTATGCAACTTAAGATTAGAACATTAGCTAGCTGTAAGGTATAAAATTAATATTTTAGTAATATCTACAGGACTATAACTTGCCACCAGATCTTTAATTTCAATTTCATTATATTAATATAACTTGTCACCAGCTACCCTTTGGGGTTTGTTCTAATCTATGTTATATTCGTTTTGTAGATTATTGGTTTTCATCAAATTCATATCATCTGCATACTTGTCAATTTCATTATATTAATATTAATATAACATGCCTATATATTGTGTTTCTAAGTTGCAGTGTGTGAAATTTGAATTCTGGAGTTAGAAATAGGTCTAGTATATTGATTCTATATGTTAAATTAGTAGTTTCACAACCAGGTATGTTCGATCGCTCTGTCTGCGTTTTGAAAACTAGGGTTTTTTTTAGTATTGATTCGCCAATATGCAAGATCGTTTTAGTATTTGATGGTAGGGAGTGTATGTTTTCAATTTATTAATCTTCTGTATGTTTAATGGTTGCATTCTGTACCTACCAAGCTATCACTTGCATTTATTTAAATTGAGGACCACTAGATGGGGAGTGTATGTTCTCAAATTAGTTACAGTAGCTTATTTCATCAAAATGCAATATGTCTTTTAAAGATCATAGTTTCAAGATATATTATATTAATGAAACAATCAGACCACCACTGGGAGGGGAGTGTATGTTTGTCTTTTTGGTCAACAATACACAATGGACTTGATATAACTGTTTTGTACTTTTATGCATGCAGTTCAACTATAAGTTATCTGAATACAAACATCATAAATATTTGATCATTAAATGCCAAACCTCTTTTAGTTGTTGATGGGCTTTGTATGGTTCTTGATGTTCGATTTGATTGAATCTCGCTTTTATTTTGTTTTGAAATGTTCAAAGAAATGGCACACAAAAGGGGTAGGATTAGTTGGAAGCAAGAGAGTGTTGACAAAACATTTCTTGAAGCATGTATTGTAGAAGTAACACTCCATGGCCGTGAAGGAAGCAGCATTAAACAAAGCTCATGGAAGAATGTGGCGGAAAAGTTGAAAACCGAACACAATTTCATAGCGGATCAAAAAAAAATGAAGAACCGCTATGATTATCTAAAATCAAAATTTGCTGCTTGGTCAAAGCTTAAGAACAAAACCGGCAACGTTTATAATCCTGTAACAAACACCTTTAACTTGTCAGAAGAAGAATGGCAACTAGAGATAAAGGTATTTAGTTTTTCTAAATAATAGTTATTTTTATATTTCAATTATCTTATACTATTTTATATTATTTTTCTACACAGTCAAACAAATACGTAGAAGCTTTGATAAGCTCGCCACTTTCTTTCCCCGAGCTTTGTGTTCAACTGTTTGAGGGATCTACTTCGAACGGCTTTGACAGTTGGGGGCCATCTTCTACACTTCCTCATCCTTCTGAGGAAGTGTTTGACCACAATTTAAATGGTATTGAGGATATCGAGTGCGGTCAAATGGAACCCCCAACTCAAGGTGCTACTGAGGAGGCATCCGGTCGGTCTAAAAAAAGGGAGAAACGAAAAGATAAGGCAACAATAGATGAAGTTGGGGACTGCATTACTAAGGTGGCAAAGATCTTGATAGAGAAGCACAATCTTTCTAATGATATTGATGCATGCATGGAGAAGTTGGAGAAAATGGGATGGGGAGAGTTAGATGTGAAATATCAAACAGCACTTTTGCTTTTTGGTGAAAGTGCTGACATTAGGAAAGTGTGGTTACGACTTCAGCCGCAAAGTTGTGAGCTATGGGTCAAGAATGCTGGAGCAAAGTATGGATCGATCGGATAGGGTTTCGTGGGTGTCATGTTATGGATGTTTTATGCTTAGGGTTTTGTTGCACAAATTGTTATGGATGTTTTTTTAGATGATTCTATGGATAATTGTTATGGATGTTTTTTTAGATGATTATGTGAATTGAATTTTGTGGATCTTATGTATCGATGGTTTTTAATATTTAGTTAAGGATATTTTTTGATGTTATGATATGGATCTTTTGTTCATCTTGAATTTTGTTTAATGTTTATGACAGGTAGCCTATGGATCCTGACGATCAGATTATGGTTTTCATTCTCCTTTGTTGGTATTGGGACTCAAAAAGAAAAAGAAATGAAAAGATAAGAGACCTGAATTCGGCATTGACTGGTCATGCATACACACAAGAATTGTTGCATGGATCTTCTACACAGTGTCATGAGTTGATGCGTCTTTCACGTGATGCGTTTGTACTATTGTGCAATCATTTTAAAGAAAAAAATTGGTTGAAAAGTAGTAGGTCAATAAGTTTTGAAGAAAAGTTGGCTATGTTTTTAACAGTCATAGGCCATAATGAACGTTTTCGAATGGTTAAACGAAGGTTTCAGCACTCAACAGAAACAATTCATAGATGTTTTCATGAGGTCCTAAATGCAATGATGAGTTTTGCAAGAGAAGTTATAAATCCAACATCTTCTAATGCAATTGCAAATACCTCAGAACGACATAGAAAGCTAAAACAAATATTCCCTGGAGCAATAGGTGCGCTAGATGGAACTCTTGTACATGCAGTCGTGCCTGTTGATCAACAGACTTGTTATAGGGGAAGAGGAAAGGGTGAATGCTTTCAGAATGTCTTAGCAATTTGTGATTTTGATATAATATTCACGTTTGTATGGGCCGGATGGGAGGGGATTGCACATGATTCACGAGTTTTAAAAGAAGTAGCATTTAACCCGACTTCCGGGTTTTCCTTCCCCCCACCAGGTTTTTAATCATTTTAACTTTAATTATTTATAAATTACCTATTGTTTATGTAACAGTTTTGATACTGGTGTTTACAGATAAATATTATCTTTGTGACGCTGCATACACCAACACTCGTGGATTTATGACTCCCTACCGTAATACGAGATATTGGTTAGCCGATTTTCGACGACAACGTGCGTTAACTAAGGAAGAAAAATTCAATCATGCCCATGCACAACTCAGAAATGTTATTGAGCGTTCATATGGTGTTTTGAAGGCTCCCAATCCTAAAGCAAATGGCCCCCTTTTCTTTTCCAATCCAAAGGGACATAGTGATCGCCTGTTTCGCCGTCCATAATTTTATAAGGAAATGAAATATTCGTGATCAATTATTTGTGGAGTATGGCGAGAACACTGTGTTTTCTGAAATACAAGGTGGAGAAAATGTTGGGCAGTTCGTTCACGACATAGAATGGGGTTCACAAGACATCGAGTATATGACTACTTTGCGTAACCAGATAGCTAGTCAACTAATTTGAAATGTTTAAAATTAAAATTCTACTCAAATTATTAATTTCTAGTTGAATTTTAGTATGTTTTTAAGAATTTTGAAGGATTTATATGTAATGTGGATTTTCTATAATGTTATTTGTTTTCATTTTATTATTATTAATCTTCCAGAACCGTCATTCAGAGCACTAACCAAACAGATACATTTCATTCATAGGGGTAAAGTAGTCATTGTGCATAGTCATTCAGAGGTCCAACCAAACAGCACTTTTTGGTTCAGCACTTCCTGGTTCAGAGTCTCTTACCCATTCAGACCTCTTACTGGTTCAGCACTTACCCATTCAGAGGTTGCCAAACGGCCCCTAAGACTTTTGGAAGGGATTTAGTAGAAGACTTGGAGAAAGACTTTCTAGAGAGAGAAAGTCTAGAGAGAGAAAGTAGTTGTAAACGTGATTTTGTACCGTACAAGTCGTATCTTTCAATGAAATCACGTTAGTAGTACATTATTGTGTGTTCGGTCACGTACGTTCACGGATTCCGCACGTGAAACGTTCGTTACGCAATCGAACGGCGTCAAAACCGGTCCTACAATTGGTATCAGAGCTAGGAGCTCGATTGCTTGATCAAACACATCGTTTTCGTACCAGATTTCAGCCGATTCAGATCCGATTTCATCTATTTCTTCATCTTCTACCTACTTTTCACGTTTTTTACTGAAAAACGTCAAATTGAACAGGTTTTCATGGTCCGTTTCGTCTGATTTTTGGATATGTTGTGCGTCTAGACCTGATCTACAACCCTACCAAGTTTCAGCTCGAAACTCCAAGTCGTTTAGGAGTAATCGCGATTTTTTCGGTCCGAATTCGCGTCATACGATCAGATCAGACATGGGTCGCTTATACGAACAAGTGTATGGTTCGCTCAAACGTACAGTTTTGGCTCGCTTTTAAGTCAAATTCAGGACCGCTCATGTGATAAGAATCAGGTTCGCTCAAAAGTATAACATGTGTTGGTTCGCTCTTAATAACAAGTGCTGGTTCGCTCTTAATGTCATAGACTGGTCCGCTCATATGGTTCATTAATTTTGGGTTCGCTTTTGTGTCACCTTCTTCACGTGATTTCTGAATCATTACAGGTTGTCGGCTACAATCGATTGTTGGTTGGCAGGTTGTTGTTATTGTTTGCACATATCATGTGATTATTAAAGGTTGTCGGCAAGCCCACAGTTGCACCGCCCCACTACTTTTAGTTGGCCCAATCATCGTTTAAACCCTTGCACCGCCCCATTAATACAATTCAATTGTTGGTTGGCATACATCATGTATTAATATTGTCAGCTTTGTTGCCGCCCCTAACCCATGTGATAGTGGTAGTAGTGCCGCCCTTTTGATTGTTAGGCCCAATCCCAGTTGTTGATAAGCACCGCCCAATATTACCGACAAATTTAACAAAAGGCCCAATCATTAATTAATTGTTAGTGCACCATTTACACATTTGTAGACTTTTGGGCAGTCCATGATGTTGACAGATTAAGTGCAGTCCATGTGCACCGCCCAAGTTTGACCCAATCAAAGGAATGATATGAGATTAAGGCCCAATCACAAGTTTGGTGGTGTTTTTGTTATCAGATCATTGTCATTGCACCAATCCCACTTCTAAAAATAATAAAAAAAAACAAACAAACAAAACAAAAATTAAAAAAAAAACATTATTTTTCTATAAAGATTTGGGGGTATTTGAATAATCAGTGTACATTCATTGGAACGAGTTCACGAATCTTCGACAACGAGTCTTAGATTGGGTTCATCAACACACGGTTTCGTATTCATTTTGTTATAATTTGATCGTTTACTTGTGTGTTTGCAGGAAATCCAAGGTGATTTGTCAAGAATAGGATCTTCACTTGATTTGTTGTTGCTTAATCTTTGTTATTCGATCGAATAGTCGTTTGTTTGTGCGAATTTCATCATTGATTGAGAATTCATCATTGTGAATCGTTTGATACCGAAAATGGATTCTGAAATTTATACTGCACTGAATAAGTTCAATAATTTTTCAGGTATCGATGGAGAATCGATTGAAGAATTGATCAAGCGGTATATCGAGTTGTATTGGGAGATGGTGAGATTGAAGATTACCAAGACCAATGAGGAATTGGTTGGCAAGTTAGCAAATGCTTTACCGGGTGATGGGTGGAGAACGTATTTGTCAGATTTGAAAAAAATATACTTAGACGAGAATTTGAGCGTGTTTATCGAGAAGATTGAAGAGTGAGAGCTTGAACTCCGAAAGAATGAAGCAGCTGATGAAGCAAAATTCAAATCTGAAGAAAATGTTCGAGAGGAAGAGGAACAGGTTAAAGAAATTTCAGCTATCAAGGTGGAGAAGAAAGCTGAAACTGTAAAAACGATCGAGAAGTGCTCAAACTGTGAAAATCTGAAATCCGAAAATGCCAAACTCTTGAGGGAATTAGAGAGTTTGACATTAGAAAACGAAAATCTTAAAAATTCAGAAAATGTTTTGAAAAATCAAATAAAAAATTCAGAAATTGAAAAAGTAAAAATGGAAAAAGATTTTCAAAGTCAAATAAAGATTCTTGAAGATGGGAGAGATGTGTTCAGTAAAAATAACATCGAAAAGCAAAAAATGATAAATTCTCATCTTCAGAAGATTATCCAACTTGAAAAGGAAAGTTAGCAAGCTCGAAAGAAAATCAACGAGCTTGAAAATAAATTGAAAGGTTTTGTGATTTCTTCAACGTATGTGAATATTCCTTGTCCAAAACCGATCAATGCAATTCCAATAAGTGACAATGTCACAAACTTTGACAATGTCAAAGTTGAAGATTGTGATGAGAAATCTGATGATGTAAATGGAAAAATTGAAAAACAAAAATTGTTTTTAGAATTAAAAGAAAAATTCAAAAATATTGTTTTGCAATCTACTGAAATAGGTGAATGCTCAAAGCAGAAGCCTGTTAAGAAGAGTGTAGAACAAAAACAAATTGTTAAAAAGTCGAAAATTGTTCAAAAAGAAAATAAAAGCTCATCAGATCGATCATCCAATCGCAATCAAAAAGTACAAAAATTGAAAAACGAAAACTCAAAAATTGTTGGTAATAAGTGGTGCAGGTTTGACCACAGTGCTCAAAAGACAAATCCAACAATCAAGAAGAGGAAAGAGTATCACCAAGCCAAACAGTGCTTTGATCTGAGCGTTGGTATGAAAATGGTGATTGGTATGATAACAGAGTGTGTTACAATTGTGGCTATCAAGGACACATTGCAGTTAACTGCCAGAGACAGAGATTTGAGACGAGGAGATGCTATAATTGTCAAATCAAAGGTCACATTGCAAGGGATTGCCCAAGGAGATCAAATGAAAGATTGAGGGTTAATTCTCAGAAATCAGCAAAGAAACCAGTCACTGTCAAGCCCAAGAAACTGAAAGTTTCAGAACAGAATGTCAAAGAACAGAAGGTCCAAGAACCTAAAGTTCAAGAAAAGAAAGTGAAGCTTTCTCAAGGGCAAAAAGACAAACTGAGAAAGAAGAGGAAGAAGGCCAGAGAATATCTGGAGAAGATTTTGTCCTCGGGTTCACCCGACAGATCGAATAAGAGTACTGATGAATCGCTTCACTCAACTGCAAAGTCAAGTAAACCGAATTCGTCAGATGCAAATCTGAGGACAAAAGAAGAGATAAAGAAGAAGGTAACATTTTGTGGCGATGAATCTGTTTCTTCGGAAACAAAGGAGCCACATGTCGGCGATGAATCTGACTCATTAAAGTCAGACAAGCCACATTCAGGCGATGATTCTGATTCGTCAAAATCAGGGGAGCCACAAGTTGAGCTCAAAAGTGAAAATTCAGTTCCGCCAATGGATGACACAAACTTTCCACCATTGCGAACTGAAAATTTTAAACAAAAAGATGGTAAAGTGAAAATTTCGAATCAATTCTATTCTGAAAAGAAAGAATTTGATGTCGAAAAGGCTTTTAATGGAAAAGTGAAAAATATTTTTGGAAAGATGGTTGAGGGAAAGGTTAAAGGGGTTAAAGAATTTTATGAAACAAAAAGGAATGTTCAAACCCCGAGTGAAAATAATTCAAATACACCCAAGGCTGGTCAGGCCTGGGTGCCTGCATTAGTTGCTTAAAATCCTGACTTGACGGAGCTCCCAGGTTTGTAAGCGTGGAGCATGAATCGGCATTTTTTTTCTAAATCAGTGTTTGAGATTTTGCAGGAATTGCCGGAGATCCCAAGATGGTATCGTGGACCATGAATCGGCATCTGTCTAATTCTATTCGGTAATATCAATCATACAAACGGTAAAAAGGTTTGTATGTGTTCTTCTTGCAAGAGTTATTAGACGAGTTTATGTTTTGCAAGTGGTACAAAGGATTCTGAACTGCAAATGGTAAATCAAGGACATTAACTTGTACTTGGATTTTCTTACATCTGATCGAAAAACAAGATGATGAAGTAACCCCGTTCCTAAAATGTTTGGTAAACAAACTAATTTTCCGGAAAAACCATTTTGATTAAAACAAACTTAAGTGTTTTGAAATCATAATGGGAAAATAGTTTGTTGTGAGGGGGAGTTCTGATTGTTTATGCCAAGTGGATGGAGAATTGAAGTGATTCTCATCAAGTTGTCAAGTTTGTACAGTTTGTTTCAAATTTTCTCAGAAAATCAAAATTGAAACATATTTTGATTTTAGGGGGAGAAAAATAAAAAAAAAAAATTAGAAAATTTGAAAATGTCAAAAACAATAAAAATTTAAAAATGAGTTTTGTTGTGAAAAAGAGGAAATGATTGTAAATCAGTGGACTATCACAGCATGCTAAAGAAATGTAATGTCAAATGTAATAAACGGTCTCACTGATGATGTGACGATAGGTTTTTGTACATTTAGTAGATTTATTCGGGATATAAACCTAAAATTTGAAACTTGTGAAATTCATGGGGAACACTACTTGGATATATAGGTGACCCCTGAAATCTCGTTTGAAAGGTCTCGTATTCTGATATACTAGGTGTTTATACTCTATGATGTCTGGGGTATTATTCCGGGACTTCTGCTGAACGGTAGTTCTGACCTAGTCCTTGGCTAATACTTTCCGCAAAATGCTTGAAACATAGCATAAAGCCCTCAGCTGATTAGACAATAAAATTGATAATCATCTGTTGTAGCTAAAAAGATCCTCTAAAGGGGACACACTGCTAAGTCGAAGCTGATATCTCTCTGCTGAACGGAAGTTCTGACCTGAGATCCCTCAGTTCTCGCATTTTTCCCCTAATTTATGTACAGACATCATTGTAGTATTCATACCTGTAAGACTGAATATTGGGATTCTGGATACGGGAGTATATTCAAGAGGTGGGACACATGAATTGAACTAAGTTCATAAAACACTTAAATAGTATCTTGAATAGATTGAAAATTGTATGAAAATTTAAGAGGACAACTATATCGTCAATCTACGTGAATCGTTTAGAACTTAAAACGATTAGAAGCTTAATGGTGCTTGTGATGTGTCTCAAAAACTGATATGATCCTCTTGCACAAACTCACAAAAATATGTTTGTTTTGCATTTAAATTTTTGTCTTTGCATTTATGTTTCTTATTTTGAAAAATCCAAAAAGATTTTCGACAACTAATGTTGGAGAGCTGATTTTCAAAATCTCAAAGGCTAAACATGATGAACAGACAGGTTGGTTAATGGTTTGAAATGTTTAAGATAATTCATTAATTTGAATTAGAAATTGGAATGTTTCGAATTTTTAATCAGTTTTAAATGTAAACAATTCTCAAATGTTTAGTTGATTCATTAAGTTGAATCACAACTTTATTGGTTTGTAATAGAGAGGTTGAGATGTGCAGGTTTCTAATCTGTTGATACGCAAAGCCAGGTGTCGATCCCAAAAGCACGGAAGCTTGACGAAAGGGGGAGCCTGAAGAGTCTGAAGAAAGAGAGCAACGGAAGCTGAAGACAGATCCACCGGGATTCTGTTCAAGCAAGAGGAACTCAAGAGAGAGAGAAAGACAAGTTGCTACGAGTTTCACTACGAGATTGACTACGGCAATATCCAAGGGGGAGATTGTTGATGCATTTATTGTCTATCGCCTTCGTCAATCCGAGTCGTAGTGAGAAGCCGGAAGAAATCAAGCGCATAATGTCATATTTAGTTAGAAATGGCAAGGTGGCAAACTTGTAATTAATGAGAACTTTCATTAAGTTGCCTTGACCATATAAATAGGAGGTTATGTCATGATTTTAGTAAGACTTTTGGAAGGGATTTAGTAGAAGACTTGGAGAAAGACTTTCTAGAGAGAGAAAGTCTAGAGAGAGAAAGTAGTTGTAAACGTGATTTTGTACCGTACAAGTCGTATCTTTCAATGAAATCACGTTAGTAGTACGTTATTGTGTGTTCGGTCACGTACGTTCACGGATTCCGCACGTGAAACGTTCGTTACGCAATCGAACGGCGTCAAAACCGGTCCTACAAGACGAACCCATGCCGAATCTAGCAGCCTACCCAGGTTTGGACCCTCTAGATCCCTACTATGATAACGACTAATACATTAAGGAAATTTTAGAGAATCCATACCCGTATCAGGAACCCATGCACCAGTTCCCAAACCCAATCCCAGCACATGCACCCCCAATGAGTGCAGAAAATGTGCAAGAGCTCCGAACCTTCAGAGAAGAGATTTTAGAAAGTAATGAGAGAATGAGGTAGGTGGGAGAATGACTCATCTGGAAGTATGACGAGCGTAATATGGAGTTCTGGATGAACCCATATCAGTGAAGGTGATAGTGGAGGTGGTAATAATAATAATATAATATAATAATCTAATATGTGTGTGTGTTTGAAAAAAACCTAAATCATAGCTACTGATGCCTACTAGTAGTGTAATTTCAATTTTAAATTTCCGTATCGGTTTGTATTAGATGCATACTATATATAAGAAAGAGTAAGTCTCAATGCTCGACGTTTATTATCAACATGTGTGTTGTGTGATTGATTGTATTAAATATTATCTTGTGATATTAATACGTGATAAATGTTTAAAATTCAGATGGACAACGAAGTGAACCAGGAAAACCAGAATGATAATAACCAGGATGACTATGACCCGAATAACGATAACCCGAACAATGATAACAATGGAAATCAAGTGGATAACAGTGCCATTCAACACACAGTGGCACAAGGGATAATAGATGCAATGCCATATATTATCAAAACAGTTAGGGAAGCGGATAATAAAAGTAAACATAGCAGTAAGCGACCAACTGAACCCGAACACAGTGTAAACAATGGACCCCTACTTCAAGTGCCCATTCCCAAAAGAAGGAGAACCATATCTTATGGTTGTTCTTATAGAGAATTCTAGTCTCGTAAACCAATAGAATTCGCGGGAAATGAAGGGGCCGTTGCAGCTCTACGTTGAATAGAAAAGACTGAGGCAGTCTTAAAAATAAGCAAGTGCGCGGAAGAGGATAAGATAATTTTTACTTCCAATCTGTTTAAGAATTCAGCCTTAGAATGGTGGAACACTATCCTCCAGTCTAGGGGAAGTGATAGGGTTTACAATATGGAATGGGAGAAATTTAAGAACATGGTGGAAAGGAAATTATGCCCTCCCAATGAAAAAGAATAGATAGCAAATAAGTTCCTAAACCTTAGAATGACTGGAATGGATAGTAAGGTATATACTACTACATTGTTTGAATATGCTAGAATAGTACCAACCTTTGCAAAACATGAACCAGTATTAATCTCCCGTTACATCTGGGGATTAATCAGTGAGATTAGGCATGTAGTTAACGCAGCTAGACCTCAAACCATAGAAGAAGTTGTAGAACTAGCAAACACCTTGACAGATGAGTTAGTGCGTACACGAGAAGAAGACCAGAGGAGAAACCTAGCTCAAAGACTTACCCAAGAATTTCGTTATGGAAATTCCAACCGTAGGAAAAATGTAGGTTCTACCGCTGCGCCATACTGCAAGACCTGCAAGAAGAAGCATTCGGGAAAATGCTCCACTTACTGCAACTTCTGCAAGATACCAGGGCACAAGGAAGAAGATTGCAGGAGGAAACCTAATAATGGAATGTGCTTCAACTGTGGAGAAAAAGGTCACATCAAGCCGAACTGTCCGAAACTAGTTCCAGACATAGGCAATAAGACTACCAAGAATGCTAGAGCATTTGTTCTGACGGCAGATGAAGCCAAGATGATTCCGGACGTGATAGCCGGTACGTTTTTAGTTAATGATGTTTTTGCTAAGGTATTATTTGACTCTGGTGCGAACCAAAGTTTTATTAATACTCGTTTTGCAAACTTCTCAACCAACCATTAACTAAACTCCCACAAGAATCTCTAGTAGAGACAGCAAATGGAGAAACCATTAAGATTTCTGAAATCTTGCACAGAGCAAGAATAGAATTTTTAAATCAAAAGTTTATTGCAAACCTTTATCCAATGAATCTGGTAGGATTTGATGTTGTATTAGGAATGGATTGGTTAATAGCCAACAAAGCCAGTATTTTATGTGATCAAAAGTCAATCCAAGTAAATTCACCAAGGGGTGAAAAGATCACAATTAAAGGAGATAAGCCCTCTAGATCCACAAAATTCATCTCTGTGATGAAAACAACAAGTTATATAAGAAAAGGATCTTTAGTGTATTTGATTTCCATAATCACTAACACTAAAGGAAAAGAACTGAAAGATATTCCAGTAGTATCCCACTTTCCAGATGTGTTTCCAGAAGAATTACCAGAACTACCGCCAGACAGAGAAGTCGAATTTAGAATACATCTGCTACCAGGGACAGCACCAATTGCCAAAGCACCCTACCATTTGGCACCCACATAAATGCAGGAACTGAAGAAACAATTAGATGAATTGTTGGAGAAAGGATTCATACAGCCAAGTTCATCGCCATCGGGAGCACCGATTTTATTCATAGAGCCAAGTTCACTGTGAATTAAACAAGGTCACGATTAAGAATCGATATCCATTACCAAGAATCGATGATCTGTTCGATCAATTGCAAGGAGCTCGATTTTTCTCTAAAATCGATCTACGCTCAGGATATCATCAATTAAAAGTACAGGAAGAGGACATTCCTAAAACCGCATTTAGAACAAGGTATGGCCACTATGAATTTACTGTCATGCCATTTGGTTTAACCAATGCCCCAGCTGCATTTATGGACATGATGGACCGAATATGTAAGCCATATTTGGATAAATTCATAATTTTCTTTATATATGATATTCTTATTTACTCTAAGAGTAAAGAGGAACATGCAAAGCATTTGCACGCACTTCTAAGTTTATTAAGGAAAGAAAAGCTTTATGAAAAATTTTCAAAGTGTGAATTTTGGTTAGAACAGGTACAGTTTCTTGGACATCTAGTCAATCATGAAGGAATTCATGTGGATCCCACCAAGATCGAGACAATAGCCAAATGGAAAACCCCTGAGTCACCAACCGAGGTTAGAAGTTTCTTAGGATTGGCTGGTTATTATAGAAGATTCATTCAAGATTTTTCTAGAATAGCCATTCCCTTAACTAAGCTAACCTGTAAATCTGTTAAGTTTGAATGTGGAACAAAACAAGAAGAAGCTTTTAGAATTCTTAAGCAAAGACTAACCAACGCACCCATACTAGCATTACCAGAAGGAACTGAAGACTTTGTAGTCTATTGTGATGCTTCTAAGTTAGGTTATGGATGTGTATTGATGCAACGTTAAAAGGTTATAGCTTATGCCATCGAGACAACTTAAGAATCATGAAGAGAATTATTCAACCCATGATTTAAAATTATGAGCTATAATTTTTGCCCTTAAGATTTGGAGACATTACCTTTACGGTAGTAAGTTTACCATTTTCACCAATCATAAGAGTTTAAGATATGTCTTCGGGCAAAAGGAGCTGAATATGAGGCAAAGACGCTGGATGGTGATACTTAGTGATTATGATTGCAATATCCAGTATCATGCAGGAAAGGCTAATATGGTAGCTGATACTTTAAGTCGAAAGTATCATGAAAAACCAAAGAGGGTGTGTTCTCTTAAATTAAATCTACAAGTAGATTTAAATGAACAGATTAGAAAAGCACAAGAATCAGTAATCAAGGATGATATTGAAAATCTGAAAGGAATGATGAAGGAATTAGATAAGGGAACAGATGGAGTTTGGAGATTCCATATGTTGGATCTGAGTTTGTTTTTGATTGTATTTTATGTTTGTAAATAAGATGAAGATGGATGAGTGTGCAGCGGAAATTAAGATGAAAACAAACTTTGCATACAATCAAACGAGAGTAATACTTTTATCAAACATCTTTACACAATGAACCGAAAGATTGAATTTATTTCAAACACGATTACAATGATTGATGAGTGATTGCAAACTCCCCCTCAGCCAGAGCTCAGTAGTTTGTTCGTGCAAAGAAGACGAATGATGCAAAGAGCTAATAGAACAGTACCAAGTACTGAACTATTTATAGGCACTTGCAAACTACTGAGCATCTTAGCTGACGTCACCATGAAAGTGACATCTAACCTCCTAACAAACTCTAACCTCTGATCTATACAGACACTGCTTGTGTTAACTAATGCTAATACATTCTATTACAAAACAGACTTTAGAACAGCTGCTGCAACCTTCTACTTCTATGAACCCAGCAGCACTTGTCCGGATCAGCAGTGCTTGACTCAAGGCAGTAGATTGAATCAGCAGGACTTTAGTCTTCCATCAGATCTTTAGTTGAGCAGCAGTTATGGGTCAGCAGTTTAGCAAGATCAGCAGATAGGAGGTCATCAGTAGTTGTAATCACTTTCAAGGGGAGAGATTTTTATATCAACATCTGCTTATTCAGGATCCACTGCTCTGATCCACTTTTGGCTTTAATTATCTGTTCCTCTGATAGGGTTCAATCCTAACAATCTCCCCCTGGAATAGATAATGCCAAAACCCTTCATTATTTGTGGACATTTTATTGCCTCATTAACAGCTCCCTTATTTGACCTTTAAATTGTAATTCAAAGTCAAGGGCATCTGTATCTTCATCATCCCTGCTAAGTGGAAGATCAAGGAGATCCTGCAAATCTTCAAGACTCAGGCCAAAAGCTTGTTCCCTTGATATTTTCTCCACTTCTCCACCAGACCTGAGCAAAGTCAATATGCAGGTCTGTTTGTCAGTTTCCCACTTTTGTATTTTTGAGCCTGGTGGGTTTCTTGGGAGATGCTTATTTGCAGAAGTATTTGGTGAGGCTGGCCTGTTCATCACTGGCTGAGCAGTGGTAGCAGAGTTTTCCTGTTCAAGTTCTTCTTTTAACGTTCTTAACAAGCCTTCTTTTACAATGGCATTTCCAGTAAGGATTTCTTGAACAGTTTCAGCTCCTAACTGGCTTTGTTTCCTTCTTTTGTAGATGGCATTACTAGTTGGAGCAGTGGCTCTCCTGATGTGCAGCTTTGTTGGTCTTTTTGAAACCGCTGCTTCAGGATAGTCAGGTTTTTTAAGGAATTTTTGGATCTTTCTTTCTTAATTCCTCCAACCTTTTGTAGGTTGACCTGACCACATCTTCTTTCCATCTAGCAATTTGTCTTTTTGTACCAAAATCAACAACAACCAGTTCTTCTTTCATTCTCTTCAGTTCCATTTGCTTATCAGGTACATTCTTTCTGAACTTTGCCCAATCAGGAGGAGTGTGAGTGACTTTCCTTTTTATCATGTCTTGAATTCTTGCAGCTTCAACTTCAAGTTCAGGAACAGTCCACTCTTTGTACATGTGTCTCTCTCCTTTGTATCTTTTGTGAAACATAATGCTTTCAATGTAGTCTTTCTTCAAAGTTTCAGCTGCTCTTTCTGAAATTTGTTGACTGACATTCTTTGCAAAACGTTCTAGGGAACTGACTTGTGTGAGCAGATATTGGTAGTATCTTGATACTTCTTTGTCAGATTTCCCTTGTGTGTTTCTTTTCGAGATATCCTCTGCTTGCTTGGCCTTTATCTTCAAATATTCTTCAATATTTTTGGGCCAGGGATATCCTTTGATTGAAGGCAAACTCCTTTTGGAAGGGTCATCCTTAGTATAGAAAGATTTTATTTCTTCTCTAACAGCTTCTAGTTTAAGAGGAAATTGAACACCTGCAGGAGGTAAGGGCTTGTGCATTGGAACAGAAGAGAGTGGGACTGGTTTTGGTATATTGACAAGAGCTAAAGGTTTTGAAGATTTTTGGGATGGTGCAGTGACATCATCTTTAGGAATTAGCCTTCTCCTCTTTATTTGAGGAGGGACTGATGATGTTTTGGATGGAAAAGTGGTTGTAGTGGCAGTGGTGGGTGATAGACTAACAGCTCTTGAAACAACCGGTGTTCCAACCACTGTTGTCTTTACAGCAGAAGTTATAACAACTGCTATCTTCTGCCTTTTGACAGGAGGTGATTTTGATTTTGGTGGTGATGGTGGTAAAGCAGTGGATGTAGTGTGTGTTGAGATGGTGTGAGTTGAAGTGGGAACAGATGTTGAAACTACTAAAGTACCAACAGCAGCTGATACAACAGGAGCTACAACAGCTGTTTTAGGTGGTGGTTTTTTAGCAGACTTTGAACGTCTGACCGGAATGGATTTGGGTAGCCTTACTTTTCTAGTAGGCTTCTTCTTTTCATCAATAAGATTTTCATCATCTCTTGACCCTGAAGTACCCTGATCCGGATAATCTACCCTGGCTTTCTTTTTGGCCTCTCTATCCCTTTTCACACAAGCAAGTGCTTCTGCAAGTGCATTTGTGGTCACATCAATTTTCTTACTCCCATCTGAAAAAGGAATCTGTTTGGTCATATTTGAATTTTCTGGTGCAAGGTAGAGACCATCTGTTATTCCTTTCCTTCTCCACTCCTGAATTTTCTCCCCTTTTTTGGCATTATCTTCAGGGAGATGATCAATGAAGAACACAGGTGGAGGAGCAGTGCCAGAGTTGTGCAGGATCTGAGTTTTGAGAGCCTTTAGATCAGCCTGAGTGTCTTTGAACCTAGACTCCATGGCATTTCTCAGCTCTTGAACATGTTTTTCATGTTGCTGATCTGCTATTTGTGCTTGATGATGGAGAAAAGGTTGAAATAGATTCCAGAGCTCATTTGTAGCAGGTGCCTGTTGGAGAGCAGGTGCTTGAGGTGGAATAGCAGTGGATTGTACCTTTTGTACCTGTAACAACTGTTGTAGCATATCTTTGAGCTCTGCAACAGAGTTATCAAGTTTTTCAACACGAGCCGTCAATTTCTGGTGCTTTAAATCATCACCCAATTTAATGGGATCATCTGATTTCCCTCTAACAGTGGTTTTATCAGTGGTTGAAGTAGGGAGTTTACTCCAAACATTAACCACTGATGCCCCTTTTTCTTGGTACTAGGGTCTTCTTACTTCAACACTTGACAACCTTTTGATGTTGCCAGTAGGATAAATAAATCCACTGGTGGTTGGCAGAGGTGCTATAAAAGGAATTGCCTCCAAGGAAGTCTTATTGATGTAACCACTGTCCAACTGTAAACCAGTGGGTTCAACAGTTGTAGTGGCTGCTTCACTTGGATTACCACAAAGAGTTACTTGTAACTCAATGGGTGTAACCTCCTCAGGTTGTGTTGGTGGGTTAGCAAACAATGATACAGCAGGCTCAATCATTTGTTAAGGTATATTCTCATTGACAGGTGATTGAGAGGGACTGAGTAATGCCTGGTTCAAATCAATTGCATCCAACAGCAGTTGTGTTATTGGTGGAATTGAGGATGTGATGGTGGGTGTAGAAAGTGGATTTGCTCCGGGCATTGAGCTGTGGATGATGGAAACGAGTGTATCCAGAGCATCATAATGTGGTGGCCCTTTGGGTACAACCTGTTCTTTTTGTGAAGAAGCAGGAGGAGTTATGGTTATGGGTTGAGATATTTGTACCAACTGCTGTGAGGAAGAAGCAGCAGTGGTTTCTTGTGACATTTGTGTTGTCACAGGCATTAACTCTGGTATCTCATCCTCCGGAGTTACCGTTTTGATTGGTTTGGGGGGTTTTTGATTTTTCTTTTTGTAAAGCTTTTTGGGTTTTGTAGGTGTGGGTTTCAAAACAGTTGGTCTGCTGCTTTGATCACCTAGAGCAGTAGGCTCAGCAGCAGATGCCTGAGGAGCAGTGGTAGCTGCTAAATTCTGCTCAGGTACCCCTACTTGTGTTTTGCAAGGTGCTAACATTCGTGAAAAGGTTTCAGATGTTAGGCAGTTTATTACAGTTATTTCACCTTGGTTTATTAAAGCTAAATCATCCTTACTAAATTTCTTTTCAAAATAGTAACTTAAAAACCTTGGAAATAGTAAGAATGATTTGGTTTCAACATTATTAACCAAATCTTTAAAGATTTCCCGAGAATAGTTATAATTTTCTTCGTGAAGAATTGCATATCCCAAATTTTAAATCTTTGTAGGGATCTCATTAAAAGAAGTGGTTTTGTTTGAAACACACAGTAGGAGGGTATGGAATAGGAATCTGGATGCAGAAGGAAAATAACCTTTTTCTAAGGTTAGTTTCTTCATCATTGTGGCTTCATACCCTCGTTCAATGAAGTCAATGTGCAACTCGTTTTTAGTGAAGGAAGTTTTACCTGCCTTGTCATCGAGTTGAAAGACTTCGGAGATGGATTGTGGCGTGATTTGGACAGTTTTACCCTTTATAGAAGAATGAATGGCGGTTGCAATATCTCCTTGTTTTTCAAGGGTTGCATTCTTCTAAAACTCCCTTTGGGTTGCCAAATAGATTGGTGCATCGGCGGTGAGCAAAGTTTTGTACTTTGATTTTGCCATGATGTTAATGATGGAGTCGAAAACATCTGTGGTTCCTGGTTTTGTGAGTAGACCCAGGAGATTGTGAGACTTTTTGTATGGAATTTCAGTGGAAGTTGCCTTTTGAGAGGCTGTTTTCGATGATTTTGATGTGGGTTTTGTAGATGACTTCGATTTTGTCATTTTTGAAACGAACGATCGAAGGAATTTGTGAGAGATGAGAGGAAAAACTGCTTTGAGAAGAGAATTTTTAAGAATTCAATTCGACAGTAAAACCCTGTTTTGGTGGTGAGTAGGAATTTTATAGGAAAGAGAATGAATGCTGACGTGGCAGCCGTTACAAAAGGTCTGACTGCTATGTACTGCCCACGTGACAACCACTGATGAAAATGAAGGACAGTACTTTTGATGAAAGCAACTGATGAAAGCAGTGGAAAAGGGGCAGTGGATGATTTTCACTATTAGTGGATAGCATATCAGTGGATAAGACACTGCTTTTGAACAACAGAGGTTATCAAGAAATGAGAGAACAGAGGTTGCCATTCAGCAGTGGGCAGTCTTTTTGAAGTAGAGCAGACTTTTGAACAATCAGTGGTTATGGCAGACTTTTAAGGATTTTAATGAAATTTCATTTTTAGCTATTTTTAAGGATGGATTTTTGATTTTCTGAAAACATTTTGTTGCTTTTATTCATAGAAAACCAAGATGTTGCTTGTTATTCCATGTTTAGCATCCCAATCCTAGAGACCAAGCTTTCAAAAGTGGCTGTATCAAGTGCTTTTGTGAGCACATCTGCCAGCTGGTCTTTAGTTGGGACATGATGCAGAGAAATCAAACCTTTTTCATAGCAATCCCTCACAAAGTGATGTCTGATGTCGATGTGCTTTGTGGTAGAGTGGGAAACTGGATTTTTTATGATATTTTCTGCTACCTAGCTGTCCAACATGAGTGGTGTCTTTAAGGCAGTGATACCAAAATCCAGCAACTGGTTTTGAAGCCACAGGAGTTGGGCTGTACAGCTTGCAGCAGCAATGTATTCAGCCTCAGCAGTGGATGTTGAAACTGCTGCTTGCTTTTTGCTTTGCCAAGAGACTAAGCAATCACCTAGAAACTGGCACCCTCCTGAAGTGGACTTCCTTGTGGTGTGACATCCAGCAAAGTCACTGTCTGAAAAACCTGAAAGCTTGATATTCCCATTAGCTGGATACCAGATACCAAGTGTGGGAGCACCTTTTATGTATCTGAGAATCCTTTTTACAGCAATGAGATTTGATTTTCTGGGAGCTGATTGACTTCTTGCATAGACACATGTTGCAAACATGATGTCTGGTCTAGATGCAGTTAGGTACAATAAAGACCCAATCATGCTTCTATAAAGCGTTTGGTCAATCAGCTCATCCTTTTCATCAGACATGACCAGCTTATTTGTGGCCATGGGTGTGCTGCAAGGTTTACAATCATTCATATCAAATTTGGTTAAAAGTTCTTTAGCATATTTGCTTTGATGAATGAAGGTTCCATTTTGCAATTGCTATACTTGGAGACCAAGAAAGCATTGCAGCTCACCCATTGCACTCATTTCAAACTCAGCTGTCATGAGTTCTCTAAACTCTTCACACATTTTGGTACATGTGCTTCCAAAAATAATGTCATCCACATAAATTTGGACAATCATTAAATCTTTCCCTCTCCATTTAAGAAACAGTGTTTTATCAATGGTACCTCTTTTGAAACCATTTGAGAGTAGAAAGTTGGAAAGAGTTTCATACCAGGCTCTTGGTGCTTGTTTCAGGCCATACAAGGCTTTGTTTAGCCTGTAGACATGATCAGGATAAAATGGATCCTCAAAGCCTGGAGGTTGACATACATACACCTCTTCTTGCAGTGTACCATAGAGGAAAGCACTTTTGATATCCATCTGAAACACCTTCATGTTGTGGTTGACAGCAAAGGCCAGGAACAGTCTGTAGGTCCCTCGGAGGTTGAGGATAAACCTATTCCTTGTTATGTTTAACACTCTAGCAAGTGCGGAATCCAAGCTAGAGTGCAAACCGTAGTTTAGATGAAAGCAAAGATTACAAAGAGAAAGAGTAGACAAGCAAAGTATCAAAGTTTTCTCTTGTATTTCAGTGGACACGGTTACAGACCTTGACCAAACTGAAATGCTCTCTTACAAGACCTTGGGTTCACTCACAAATGCTCTCAATATGTTTCTAAGTGTTTGCCAAGAACTAACTGTGAAGTGAAAACCCTCATGGATATATATACCCATATCAGACAGACATGCACGAAGGATCAGGCATTCTAGTCGAAGGATCATCTATCGACCAGAATTACCATCGAAAGATATCGAAGGATCCAAACATACCTCGAAGGATGGTATATCCTTCGAGGTCCATAAGTATCCATCGAAAGATCATCTTTCGAGGTCATCGAAGGATACAATCCATCCTTCGATGACATCCTTCGAAGCATACAAGTTTTACACACTAAGTGTTGACTGTTTGGCCAAGTCAAACCAGGAGGATGGTTGACTTGGTCAAACACACATTCCAACACATAAACAACATAACAAAAGACGTAAACACAACAGACAAAAGACATCGTTTTATACATTACAAAATACAGACAAAGTACAGACACAAGTGCACCAACAAACTCCCCTTTGGCTGTAGCTTTGTCTTGGTCTTCGTGTCTTAAGTCTCGGACGTCCTTTCCACGGTCAAA